>NW_027590080.1:640000-832500 GCF_964213995.1 Mustelus asterias
TCCAGTACACATCACCAAATTTAAAGTAGCCAGAACTATAGAGAGTTCCATCACATGTTGTTCCAAACAAAAAAAATCCCAAATACATTCTACAAACTCATTTCCTTGACTGCCTTTCCAAATTGGTTTAACCTACAATCTCTCTCCAGCCAAACACTCATCCTACCTATCCTTCTTCTGCTCTCGTTCGTGTACGACAGTGGGCGAAATTGGAGAACATTAACATAGAGGTCCTGCTTCTCAACGTATCATGCAACCCCCTGAATTCAGCTTTCAGGATCTTTTTACCGATGTCATTGGCACCAGTCATCTAATCTAGATGAAAATTAAAGGAACCTATGATAAATTCATTGCAGTTCAAATAAATATTTGTAAATGTGTTTTAGTCAAACCCATTCCAAGTTTGTGTCTGCTTTTCAGAGGTCTGTATCATACCCCAACCAATCACTTATCTCCTTTGCTGTTCCATTTCCTCGATGAAGAAAAAGAGGTATCTCATAGAAACATATAGAATCCTGATGGGACAGAACAGTCTAGAAACAGGAAGAACGGCCTGATGTTTGGGAAGTCCAGAACCAGGGGGTCACAGTCTAAGAATAAGAGGTTGTATAATTCGCTTTCGGAAGTGGGATCAAAAACTGATGAGACACCGGTTTCTCCGCAAACCTTCTTTATTGCATCGGAGGAGAGATCGCGAGACCATGTGCATCAAGCATGGTTTCGTGAGTCTCTGTCTGGCTCACAAAACATTATCAGTTATACACGACGGAGATACATCCAGATACTTCTGTTATCCAATAAGGGCACATTTGTATTGTTACATTTTGACAAGATTACTTTCAAGAACAAATGGCGATAGCCACGTCAGGACATGGCTATTAAAGATTCTGATTAGATTACTTTCAACAACAAAAGGCCAATCGATAAGGCCCCGCCCTCCGAAGCCAGAACCACAATTACCTCTTCGCAATTTCTTTAACGTGATCATTAGTTTCGGTCAGCCTTGTCGCCCTCGCCTCAGGCCCTTTCCCTAACCAGTTTATCCCTCAACTGATTCCGAGTTACGCATCCCAATTTTAACCCTTTCCTCTTCTCAATCTACTTTATGCAGATTCCCATTCCCTCCTTTTGTCATTTCATGACAATCCTCAGTGACCATGAATGGGTCAAGGGCAGGGATTAGGGGATCGCATTTGGTTATGTTAACGAACAAGGCCAGTTTTCCAGGTAACAGATCCTGCATAGAGGACGAGAGCAACGATAAGATCCCACTTTATAACAATCAAAAAGCGTTGGGGAAGAACAGTTAGAAAGTCCAGAAAAAGTCTGAGATCCTGGTTTTTGAAGCTGACAGGTCTTTCTTCATTAGTCGTTCTGGATTAGGTTTGATCAAGCTTCCCAACGCTTACAGTCACTGAGATGTATCCATCTTTCCTGCCCTTTAACCTTCACCGTGGTTGGGGTCCGTAGCAGAACTTGGACGGGTCCTCTCCAGCGAGGTCCGAGTTTGGGTCGTTCCCTGTCACGAATCAGCACCCAGTCCCCGGTTTCGACTCCTTCACAATCTCCGTCCTTGTCGGGTGGAGGCCTAGTAGATTCCTTCATCTGAGTGTGTAAAAACATAAGAGACATAGTCAACTGTTTAAAATATTGCTGGAGTTGGTCAGACATGACATGTAGATCTATCTGGGCAGGAGGAGGTGTAGCGCTATCCCATGAGGTTCAAAGTGGGCGTCCATATATTATCTCAGCGGCATTTAAACTGGTACCGATATGGGGGGTAATGCGCATATGATAGAGTGCCAATGGGAGGACCTTTGGCCAATTCAGTCCTGTCTCAAATGTGATTTTGGTTAGCTTATCCTTAAGGATTCCATTTCTGCGTTCTACCATCCCCGCGGCCCTTGGGTGATGGGAGCAGTGGAATTGTTGGTTAATTTTAAGCACAGAGCATAGTTATTGGTTGATCTTTCCAATAAAGTGTGGCCCATTATCGGAAGAAAGTCTTCGTGGTATCCCAAACCTCGGGATTATTTCCTTTAGTCGGATCTGCACAACTGTGGAAGCCTTGTTGTTCGTTGTTGAGAATGTTTCGATCCATTTGCTAAATGCATCAACAATTACCAGGCAATACTTATAACAATGCACTCTGGGTAGTTCGATAAAGTCCATCTGCAAAGTATCAAAATGACTGGCTGGAATTGGTGTACTCCCTTTGTTGCAGCCAATAGATTTGCCGGGGTTGACTTACTGGCATATGAGACCGTTCTTTGCTCGTTGGTCTGCCGCCTCATTGAGTTGCAGACTCCACCATGTCCTTGGAAGGAGTCCACGCATTCCCTCCTTTCCATGGTGAGTGTCCGTATGTAACTGATCAATTAGCAAAGGCAGGAGGGATGCGTAGTTCCGTACGTGCAGTTCTATTATATTTCAATCGTTACAGGGACTCGAACCCCCATGATCACAAAGTTAACTGCCTAATTCTCTGAGGACTCGAACCTCTTTCCTGTTAACCCAAATATTTCTTACGAGGGACTCGAACCCTTTGTATTGGCTCACCAATTGTACTGAATAAACCTGTGGAATCTAACCTCCAGGCACGTGTGGGGGACTCGAACCCTCCACTTTCTTGTTAACTGTGTCCCTCCGACTGTCTTTTGTCCAGATTCGGGGAGCCCGTAGGATAGTTATTAGTTCGCCGAAGGGATTGAGATAGAAGCACAGGATGGTCGAGAGGGACCAAGTTTAATCTTATCTTGTGGCAGCGCCCGTCTCTGTCCTTCCTCGCACCGTCTCCATCGCTGACGTCGGTCGACCAGTACTATGCGTTTGGGCTCCTAGTTGGCTCGCCAATTGTGGAATTCGCTTTTGGAAGTCGGATCAAAAACTGATGAGACACAGGTTTCTCCGCAAACCTTCTTCATTGCATCGGAGGAGAGATCGCAAAAGGATAGTGATGGATAAAATTGGTCCTCTTGAAGACCAGAGTGGTCGACTATGTATGGAACCAAAAGAGATGGGGGAGATACGAAATGTTTTTTTTGCATCCGTATTTACTGAGGAAACGGGCATGGAGTCTACGGAAATAGTGCAAAAAGGTAGGGAGGTCATGGGACCTTTACAGATTAAAGGTGCTCGCTCTCTTGAGGCAAATCAGAGTGGATAAATCCCCAGGACCGGACAGGGTATTCCCACGGACCTTGAGGGAAGCTGGTGTTGAACTTTCAGGGGACCTGGCAGACATATTTAAAATGTCAGTATTCACGGGGGAGGTGCCGGATGATTGGATGGTGGCTCATGTTGTTCCGTTGTTTAAAAAAAGGTTCCAAAAGAAATCCGGGAAATAATAGGACAGTAGGTTTGACGTCGGTGGTGGGTAAGTTATTGGAAGGTGAGACAAGGGATAGGATCTACAAATATTTGGATAGACAGGGACTTATTAGGGAGAGTCGACATGGCTTTGTGCGTGGTAGGTCATGTTTCACCAATCTATTAGACTTTTTCGAGGAGTTTACCAGGAAAGTGGATAAAGGGAAGGCGGTGGATGTTGTCTCCCTGGATTCCAGCAAGACCTTTGACAAGGTCCCTCATGGGAGGTTAGTTAGGAATGTTCAGTCGCTAGATATACATGGGGAGGTAGTAAATTGGATTAGACACTGGCTCAATGGAAGAAGCCAGAGAGTGGTTGGGAGGATTGCTTCTCTGAGTGGAGGCCAGTGACTAGTGGTGTGCCGCAGCGATCGGTCTTGGGTCCATTGTTGTTTGTCATCTATATCAATGATCTGGATGATAATGTGGTAAATTGGATCAGCAGGTTTGCTGATGATACAAAGATTGGAGGTGTAGTGGACAGTGAGGAAGGTTTTCAAAGCTTGCAGACGGATTTGGAGAAACTAGAAAAATGGGCTGAAAAATGGCAAATGGAATTTAACGCAGACGAGTGTGAGATATTGCACTTTGGAAGGACTAACCAAATATCGTACAGGGTAAATGGTAGGACACTGAAGAGTGCAGTTGAACAGAGGGATCTGGGAATACAGGTACACAATTCCCTAAAAGTGAAGTCACAGGTGGATAGGATCGTAAAGAGTGCTTTTGGTACATTGGCCTTTATAAATCGGAGTATCGAGCATAAAAGTTGGAGTGTTATGGTAAGGTTGTATAAGGCATTGATGAGGCCCAATTTGGAGTATTGTGTACAGTTTTGGTCCCCTAGTTACAGGAAGGATGTAAATAAGTTTGAAAGAGTGCAGAGAAGGTTCACAAGGATGTTGCCGGGACTTGAGAAGCTGAGTTACAGAGAGAGATTGAATAGGTTGGGACTTTATTCCCTGGAGCGTAGAAGATTGAGGGGAGATTTGATAGAGGTGTATAAGATTTTGATGGGTATAGATAGAGTGAATGCAAGCAGGTTTTTTCCGCTAAGGCTCGGGGAGAAAAAAACCAGAGGGCATGGGTTAAGGGTGAAAGGAGAAAAGTTTAAAGGGAATATTTGGGGGGGGCTCCTTCACACAGAGAGTGGTCGGAGTGTGGAATGAGCTGCCGGATAAAGTGATAAATGCGGGGTCACTTTTAACATTTAAGAAAAACATGGACGGGTTCATGGATGAGAGGGGTGTGGAGGGATATGGTCCAAGTGCAGGTCAGTGGGACGAGGCAAAAAATGGTTCGGCACAGACAAGAAGGGCCAAAAGGCCTTTTTCTGAGCCGTAATGTT
This sequence comes from Mustelus asterias, assembly GCF_964213995.1. Lineage (NCBI taxonomy): Eukaryota > Metazoa > Chordata > Chondrichthyes > Carcharhiniformes > Triakidae > Mustelus > Mustelus asterias. The sequence continues at coordinate 644,718 of NW_027590080.1, forward strand.
CTATGGTTCTATGTGCATCAAGCATGGGTTCGTGAGTCTCCGTCTGGATTACAAAACAGTTTCAGTTATACACGATGGAGAGACAGCCACATATTTCTGTTAGCCAATAAAGGCGGAGCTGTATTGTTACATTCTGATTTGATTACTTTCAATAACAAAAGGCGACAGCCACGTAAGGACATGGCTATTAAAGTTTCTGATTAGATTACCTTCAAGAACAAAAGGCCAATCGATAAGGCCCTGCCCTCCGAAGCCAGAACCACAATTACATATTCGCAGTTTCATGAACGTGATCATTAATTTCGGCGAGCCTTTTCGCCCTCGCCTCACGCCCTTTCCACAACCAATTTATCCCTCAACTGATTCCTAGTTAGGCATCCCAATTTTAACCCCTTCCTTTTCTCAATAACCTGAGACTCATTCTCAAGGTAAGCCATTGAGGAGTGATGTGAAGAGGAATTTATTCATTCAGAGAATTGTGAACTGTGCAATTCTCTGCCAGAGAAAGGTATTGGGGCCAAGTTGTTACATACATTCAAGAGGCAGCTGAACTGCGTCTTTGCATCGAAAGCGATCACGTGATATCGAGATAAAGCGGGAATGGGATACGGAAAGTGATTGATCAGCCATGATCATTTTGAATGATGGTGCACGTTTTCAGGTCCAAATGGCCTACTCATGCACCTATTTTCTATGTTTCCATGTTTCACGTAGCTTGAACCACAGAACTGTACTAATTTTATTTCTTATGAGCAGAGTGACCCCACATTCTTCTCCTTCTCAAGTGATCTTCCTAAATGCCTTCAGCTTTGATTATTGATTTCCCAACTTTGATATCACAGCAGCCATTTCAGAGCATCCGCTTTGAGGTCATACCAATGTAACTCTGTTTGTACCGTCAGTTCATTTGTCATGTTTTCTTTTGGCTGCATTAAGATGCGGAATTTTTGGTTTTGAATTCCTGTCGTTTTTATGCAGATTCAGCCCATCTCTCGAGCCAATAGAGTGTGGAGTCTTTTTGCCTTTTTACTCTCATGTATTCAATCCCTGTTTTCATTTCTTCTGCCTTTAGTTTTTAACCCAGATTCCATCCCCTCTAACGCACTGCTGAGAAACCCATCCATCTGTCATCCTAGTTTTATGACTCCCCAACAGCATTAGCAATCACCCTGAGAAGACTATTTTTTCTCGTCGCTTTTGGGAGTAACAAATCAAGTGTGCGCACTCACCACCTTCCAAAAACCTGTCCTAACCAGAATCTAAAACACGTGCTCGTACTATCTCATTCGAGCAAAGAACACAGTATACCTTATACTTCAGCTTCTGCTCTCTCCAGTGTAAGACAATTGGCATAATCTGATATATTTGATATATATAATCTGAGGGGGGAGGGAGAGGAGCCAGAGGTAGCGGTACAATTGTTACCGCTGATGTGGGAAGGAAGGGGGAAGGGGTCATGAAAACAGAGCATAGGGAAGGAGGGAGACAGCTGAGAAGGAGGAAAGCAAAGGTTGTAATCTCAGGATTGCTGCCTCTGCCACAGGAGGGAGAGGGCAGGAGTGGAGTGGGGTGGAGGATGAATGTGTGGCTGAGGGACTGGTGCAGGGGGCAGGGATTCTGGTTCCTGGACCATTGGGACATCTTTAGGGGCAGGTGTGACCTGTACACAAAAAACGGGTGGCACCTGAATCCCAGGGGGACCAATATCCTGGCGGGAAGGTTGGCTAAGGCTACTGGGGAGAGTTTAAATTAGGTAGGTTGGGGGGAGGGGACCGAGACGAGCTGACTGGGAGCGAGGAAGTTAGCTCGCCAACAGAGAAGGGTTATGGACGGTGCAAGAGGGAGAATGGGCGGGGGATAGAAAAGGGGAGAGCACAGACCAAAGGATTGAGATTTGTTTACTTTAATGCCAGGAGTATAGTGAATGAAGGGGATGAGCTCAGAGCGTGGATTGATGCCTGGAAGTGTGCTGTGGTGGCTATTACGGAGACTTGGATGTCTCAGGGATAGGACTGGATACGACAGGTGCCGGGATTCAGATGTTTCAGGAAGGAAAGGGAGGGAGGCAAGAGAGGGGGTGGAGTGGCACTGCTGATCAGGGATAGTACCACAGCTGTAGAGAAGGTGTATGCTATGGAGGGATTGTCCACAGAGTCTCTGTGGGTGAACGTTCGGAGTGGGAAGGGGTCGATCACTTTGCTGGGAGTATTCTATAGGCCGCCCAATATTGACAGGGAAGTGAAGGAGCAGACAGGAAACAGATCCTGGAGAGTTGCAATAATAGCGGAGTTGTTGTGATGGGAGACTTTGATTTCCCAAATATAGATTGGAAAAGCCCTGGGGTAAGGGGATTGGATGGGGAAGAGTTCGTTAGGTGAGTTCAGGAGGGTTTCCTGACACAGCATGTGGACAAGCCTAGAAGAGGAGAGGCTGTACTTGATCGGATACTGACCAATGAGCCTGGACAGGTGTCAGATCTCGCAGTGGGAGAGCATCTTGGGGATAGCGATCATAATTCTATCTCCTTTAGGCTTGCATTGGAAAAAGAGAGGATCAGGCAAGCTAGGAAAGCGTTTATATGGATTAAGGGGAAATATGAAGACATATGGCAGCAAATTAGAGGAGTAAAGTGGAAGGAGGTATTCTCGGGGAAATGTAGTGAAGAGAGGTGGCAGTTTTTCAAGGGATGTCTGTCGAGGGTTATACAGGACAATGTTCCGAGCAGACAGCGAGGGGTTGGTCGGTTAATGGAACCGTGTTGCACGAAGGCTCTGCAGGACCCAGTCGAGAAGAAAAGGAAAGTGTACAAAAGATTCAGAGAGCTTGGCGAAGATAGAGAACTAGATGAGTATACGGCTTTTAGGAAGGGACTAAAGAAGGAAATTAGGAGAGCCAGAAGGGGTCACGAGAAGGCCTTGGCAAGTAGAATTAGGGGAAACCCGAGGGCGTTCTATAAATATGTGAAGAGTAAAAGGATGAGACATGAAGGAAGAGGGTCAATAAACAGTGAAGGCGGGAAAATCTGTACAGAACCAGTAGAAATGGCAGAGGTGCTGAATGAGTATTTTGCCTCGGTTTTCACAGAGGAGAAGGACATGGGTGGATGTACTGTGGGCTTGCGGTGGACTGAAAAGATTGAGTATGTGGACTTTAACAAAGAGGTTGTGCTGGAATCTTTGAATGGCATCAAGATAGTTACGTCGCCGGGTCCAGATGGGATGTACCCCAGGTTACTGTGGGAGACGAGGGAAAAGATTGCAGAGCCTCTGGCGATGATCTTTGCGTCGTCGATGGAGATGGGAGAGGTGCCGGAGGGTTGGAGGATTGCGGATGTGGTTCCTATCTTCAAGAAGGGGAGTAGGGATAGCCCAGGAAATTACTGACCGGTGAGTCTAACCTCAGTGGTTGGTCAGCTGATGGAGAAGATCCTGAGGGACAGGATTTATGAGCATTTAGAGAGGTTTAGTATGCTCAAGAATACTCAGCATGGCTTTGTCAAAGGCAGATCGTGCCTTACGAGCCTGGTGGAGTTCTTCGAAAATATGACTAAACACATTGACGAAGGAAAAGCGGTAGACGTGGTTTATATGGATTTTAGCAAGGCGTTCGATAAGGTCCCCCATGCAAGGCTTCTGGAAAGGGTGAGAGGGCATGGGATCCAAGGGGCTGCTGCCCTGTGGATCCAGAACTGGCTTGCCCAAAGGAGGCAGAGAGTGTGTATAGATAGGTCTTTTTCCAAATGGAGATCGGTCACCAGTGGTGTGCCCCAGGGATCTGTTCTGGGACCCTTGCTGTTTGTCATTTTCATAAATGACCTGGATGAGGAAGCGGAGGGATGGGTTGGTAAGTTTGCTGACGACACAAAGGTTGGTGGGGTTGTGGATAGTCTGGACGGATGTCAGAAGTTACAGAGGGACATAGATAGGGTGCAAGACTGGGCGGTCAAGTGGCAGATGGACTTCAACCCAGATAAATGCGTCGTGGTCCATTTCCGCAGGTCGAATGGGATGAAGGAGTACGATATAAAGGGAAATACTCTTAGTACGGTAGAGGATCAGAAGGACCTTGGGGTCCGGGTCCATAGGACTCTAAAATCGGCCCCGCAGGTGGAGGAGGTGGTTAAGAAGGCGTATGGTGTGCTGGCCTTTATCAATCGAGGGATTGAGTTTCGGAGTCCGGGGATAATGATGCAGCTATATAAGACCTTCGTCAGACCCCACTTGGAGGACTGTGCTCAGTTCTGGTCGCCTCATTACAGGAAGGATGTGGAATAGATTGAAAGGGTGCGGAGGAGATTTACAGGGATGTTTTCTGGATTGAGTGGCATGCCTTATGATGATTGACTGAGTGTGCTCTGTCTTTTCTCCTTGGAGAGACGAAGGATGAGAGGAGACCTAGTAGAGGTGTATAAGATGTTGAGAAGCATAGTTTGGGTCGACTCTCAGATGCTTTTTCCCAGGGTGGAAATGGCTGCTACGAGAGGACACAGGTTTAAGGTGCTGAGGGGTAGGTACAGGGGAAATGTTCGGGGGAAATTTTTCACACAGAGGTGGGTGGGCGAGTGAAATCGGCTGCCGTCAGTGGTGGTTTAGGCAAACTCAATCGGGTCTTTTAAGAGACTCCTGGATGAGTACATGAGACTTAATAGGATCTACGGTTATAGGTAGGCCTAAAAGGTAGGGATAGTTTCGGCACAACTTGTGGGGCCGAAGGGCCTGTTTTGTGCTGTAGTTTTCTATGTTTCTTTGTTTCTATTTATCTCAGACGTCCTGCTTCTGAAGATATCCCGTATTCAGCCTTTCGAAGTTTTTATAAAATGTGCCTTTCATACCTGTTTATTGCACGACCATTGGCATTTCGCCCTCACTCCAAATGTTCTCTTGCGTCTCTGTGACATATTGGACAAAAGCACAAGGGAGGCAACATAGAATCCTGAAATTAACTTTGTGGCGACCAGAACGCCTCAGTGGCCCTCGGAAAATTGGGTCCCTTCCCGCGATTGCCCTCCTCTCTCCCTGCTCCTCGTCTACACCATTATTCCACGCGTGGAGTCATAGATTGACTTCTGGTGCATTCCATTGAAAAGCCATTAGCTCCAACAGTTTGCAAAGCAAGAAGTCTCCCTACCTCCTTGGACTGTTCAAATTACGACAAATATCCCCATCTCCGTAACTACCTCCAAACTCTGAAGCCTTCCAAGAACTAAATAGACAATGAAGGTGGCAGTCAGTCTAAAATGATAATTAGGACCAGAAAGAAACCCAGTTAACCAAATAATAACCTGCAAAATTATTATTCATCCTGGGGGGCAGAACAGTTTGTGCATTTTGCTCACACTTTTGCTTTGTATAGATAATCTACTGGAGAAATACAAATCTGTGTTTGTGACAGAATGCCACCACCCGCTGGCAGCTCACAGCTGCAGCAGGGCTCTTCTCTGGAAGCCTCAAACGAGTTTAGGAACTCCCATGTCTGCAACTGGGACCACGCTGCTGAAGTGTTAATATTGAACAACATTGTGATGTTTTGGAATTTGCAGCAGAAGAAGAAGCGGTGGTTGGGGGAGGGTGTGTGTGTGTGTGTGTGTGTGTGTGTGGTGGGAGTGGGGAGGGCGGAGTTGGGGGCGGGGGCAGTGCGGTGGGTGGCGGGTGGAGACAGTGGCTCAAGCGGTGAAAGGAGAGAATGACAGAGCAACAACTTTTGGAGGTTTTGCAACTCTGCGTCTTCTTTGAAATAATTAAAGTCAATGTTGTCAAAACGCCAACCAACACATGATACATATGGGCAATGGTCACGTGTTCAGAATTCCGAATAAAAATATGGTCAAGGAAGGTTTGCCATTGTAATCCATGGCAAAGCATGGTAAACATGGTAAAAGGGCAAGATCACTAGCAATGTGATGACGTGGAGAGTTTTAGTCAGAGTACCGCTTTGTCTCTCTCTCTCTGTTTCTCCATCCCTCTCTCTGTCTCCCAAACAATACCAACTGCTTAGCGAGGGGAAAATGCGTTCATGAAATCAATCCCGTTGTTGAATATCCATGGCTTTACTCATGCTTTACTCAGCCACCGACTGCACAGTATGATTCAACGTCACATTCAACTTTGACAGATTTGGAGACACGATCATCTGACCTCATGCTTTCCATTTGTTCTGATTATGCTCCTCAAAGCTTTTATTGGCAAGTTAAAACCACGGATCCCTACACAGCTATCATGTTATGAAGAATCCCAAAGATCAGGAGACGGAGGGAAGAAGAAAAACTTATATTTTGCTGTGTTTTTTGGGGGACATTTCGTTCTGTTATGGTTCGTTTTTATTGTGTTCAACATGGTGGCGAATGTGAATTTTGGGTATGAGGCTTTATCAGAACATTATTTTGTGCATTTATGGATTTATGCTGCAGTTATTGCGATGTTGCCCGAACACTTTTATTGATTCAGTCACACAAACGAAGTTCAGAGAGCAGTTGAAGAACCTGGTGACATGTTTTACTGTAATAAGAGCAAACCTCATGACAGGATAAGAAGAACTGATGACTTCTTTGCATGTTCACTCAATCTTGTCCCATAGTGTGTTCGGCTCATTGTCTCATTCGGTCAATGATATAGCTTAATATTTTCACATTAAATGAGACTCTATACTGAGCATTACACATTGCCAGAAAGCAATTAATCATAAAACGAGAGGAGGTATATTATCAACAGCCAAAAAGTTGCAATGGCAGACTGCGAGATCTATTCCAGAATGGAGTACGACCAATGGATCGCAATATCAACGAAACGTTCCCAAATTCGTTGTGCAGGATAAAGATGTTCCTGTAAAGTAAGGAAAAAGCCTTTGCTAATATTAAAATGTTCCTGTCAACTGCAAATAAAACATGGAAAGTGTATTTATTTCCCATCACCCACAAAGTGGGTTTCACAACATCATGGGCAGATTGTTTTCCATGATGCCAAGCACAAAGAAGCTCAAGCAACACAAAGAGACTGCACCTGTAAAGAGCAACATGTTGCTTGTACCAGCATCAGATTCAGATTGCGTTTGATCAAGTTCTTCACAGTAGTTGCACTGAGTAAACATTGTTCCCACGGAACTGGACCCAAAGTTACTCGCCATCCATCAAGTCCATTTGCCTTCCACGACACCAAAGCACAATGTTGTTCACTGCTCCAAGCGCAATGCACCCTACCATCTCCATTCCTCATCAGCGAGCTACTAATCACGTTCACATTGTTTTGGAACCTATCACTTGTGCTTGTGATCTCTGACCCAAACGGGACATAGCTATCCATCCTGCAGACAGCAGAAGTTCTTTTTCTGAAAGGAAATGCTAATTAAGTCACAACTACAATATGTAAAAATTGTCTTGCGCCATATTGAGCATATTGAGTCAGGAATATTCCTGTTGGAGTAAAGGGAAAGAGCAACTTTAATCGGAAAGCTAGTGGACTGATTCAGTTCATGTAATTTAAAAGTACGTTCGAAAATCATTGATAGTTTTTCACATATAGCACAAACATGAAACATACCCAATTCAATAGATAATTGCTGCATGGACAGCAAATTCGCTCAATGCAGCACACAGAAATTATTTCCACAAATGTATACACAATTGTTTCTGCACCTATAGCATTGCTACCTCACCATACAAGGGACCCGGGTTTCGGTGCAGTCTTAGGTAACTGAGGAGTTTGCACTTGCTTCCGGTGTCTACATGGGTTTCCCACGGGTGTTCCAGTCTACTTCTGCTGTCTGGGGATGTGCATGTTGGTTGCTGAGCCTTAATAAATGTGTGGGTTGGCACGAATGGGTCAGGCCAGTGGGCCTATTAAGTATGCTCTTTAGTACGGTGGTTTCAAGCTCGATGGGCAGAATGGTCTCCTTCTGAAATGTTGGCTTCCTCTGGCATGTACGGATTCTATTTTGTGAGGGTGGCCGGTGCTGGAGGAGGGTAGAACCTTATGTTCTGCACGAATCAGTCCTTGGGAGATTATTTAACATTATAAATGCATGAGATTCGGAAATAATATTTCTCAGCAGTAGTTAATGTTGAGAAAGGCAGGGTTGTTAGGGAATTGGGGAAATAAATATTGATATCTTATGGCATGCACATATTACAGAGAAGGAGGTGCTGGAAGTTTTAAAGCACATCAAGGGAGATAAATCTCCAAGAGGTGAAGGAATGTATACCAGGAATTTGTGGGAGGCCAGCGAGGAAATTACTGGTCCGCTTGTCGAGATATTGAATCATCGACAGACACAGGTGAGGTGCCTGGAGATTGGAGGTTGGCAAAAGTTGTGTCTTTGTTTAAGAAGGGCTGCAGGAAAAAGCATAGTACTACATGCCGATGAGCTTAACGTCTGGAGTGGGTAAGATTGTCGAAGGTATTCTGAGAGACAGAAGCTACATGCATTTGAGAGGCAAGGTCTGATTAGGGACAGTCATCATGGATTTGTGAGTGGAAATCATGTCTCACAAATTTAACTGAGTTCATCGAAGGGGTAAACAAAAGATAGGTGAGAGCATAAAATGTTGATGTTTTCTATATCAACAAGGCCTTTGACAATATAGCACATGGTAGGTTGTTGCATAAGATTTAATCTCATGGGATATAGGCTGAGGAACCAAATGGATACACAATTGGCTTGATGACAGAAGACAAAGAGTGGTTGTCGAGAGTTTCCTTTCAAACTGGAGGCCTGTTCCCAGCGTTGTGCCTCAGGGGTCTGTGCAGAGTCCATTGTTATTTGTCATATATATTGACGATTTGGATGAGAATTTATTCGGGATGGTTAGCAAGTTTGCAGATGACATCAAGCTTGGTGACACAGTGGGCACTGAAGAACGTTACCCAGGATTGCAACGGGATCTTGATTAATTGGGCCAGTCGGTCAACGAATGGCAGAGAGAGTTTGATTTAGGTAAATTTGAGATGATGCGTTTTGTTCGATGGAAACAAGGCAGGGCATACTCAGTTAATGGTGGGGCCTTGGAGAGAATTTCAGAACAAAGAGATCTCGGGTACATGTTCATTGCTCCTTGATATTGGAGTTACTTGTGGACTGAGTGGTGAAAAACGAATTCGGCATGTTTGGTTACAATGGTCATGGCATTAACTAAAGGAGTTGGGGCGTCATCTTCAAGTTGTACAAAACAATATTTAGGCCGCACTTGGAATACTGGTACAGTTCTGGTCATCCTACTCCAGAAACAATGTTATTAAACTAGAAGGAGTGTAGAAAAGATTTACTCTGATGCCACCGGGACTTGATGCTTTGAATTATAATGACAAGCTGGATAGTCCGGGAGTTTTTTTTTTCCCTGGAGCTTAGGAGCGATCGGAAGGATCATATACAAGTTAATAAAATAATGAGCGGCATAGATCATCGAGATAGTCAACAACTCTCCCAAATGTGAGAGAGTCTAAAACTAGAGGACATAGGTTTAACGTGAGAGGGGAGAAATGCAAAAGGGTCCAGAGAGGTAATATTTTCACACAGAGATTGGTGAGTTTCTGGAACAAGCAGTCAGGTGTAATATTAGAGGCAGGAACAATTTTGTATTTTAAAAATCATTATTTAAAATGTCAGTATTCACGGGGGAGGCGCCGGATGATTGGAGGGTGGCTCACCTTAGTGATGGAAAGGGATAGGCATGAACCTCGGGCCAGTGGTTTTAGCTGGGGGAAGGGTAATTATGAGGCTATTAGGAGAGAATTAGGAAACATAGGTTGGACTAGGAGATTACAGGGACTGGGAACGTCCGACATGTGGAGTTTTTTCAAGGAGCAGCTACTGCGAGTCTGTGATAGGTATGTCCCTGTCAGGCAAGGAGGAATTGGTAGGGCTAGGGAACCGTGGTGCACCAAAAAAGTTTCTTTGTTGGTTAAAAAGAAAAAGGAGGCTTATGTTCGGATGAGACGTGAGCACTCGGGTAGTGCACTAGAAAGCTTTAGATTGGCTAAGAGGGAGTTGAAGAGCGAGCTTAGAAGGGCTAAAAGGGGACATGAGAAGACTTTGGCGGATAGGATTAAAGAGAATCCTAAGGCGTTCTATAGGTATGTCAAGAACAGAAGGTTGGTTAGGGCAAGTTTAGGGCCAGTTATAGATGGCAGAGGGAAGTTATGTGTGGAACCGGAGGAGATTGGTGAAGCATTGAACCAATATTTCTCTTCGGTGTTCACGCAAGGGGACATGAATATAGCTGAGGAGGACACTGGGTTGCAAGGGAGTAGAATAGACAGTTTTACAGTTGATAAGGAGGATGTGCAGGATATTCTGGAGGGTCTGAAAATAGATAAATCCCCTGGTCCGGATGGGATTTATCCAAGGATTCTCTGGGAGGCAAGAGAAGTGATTGCAGAGCCTCTGGCTCTGATCTTCAGGTCGTCGTTGGCCTCTGGTATAGTACCAGAAGATTGGAGGTTAGCGAATGTTGTCCCATTGTTTAAGAAGGGGAACAGAGACTTCCCCGGGAATTATAGACCGGTGAGTCTCACTTCTGTTGTCGGCAAGATGTTGGAAAAAATTATAAGGGATAGGATTTATAGTTATTTGGAGAGTAATGAATTGATAGGTGATAGTCAGCATGGTTTTGTGGCAGGTAGGTCGTGCCTTACTAACCTTATTGAGTTTTTTGAGAAAGTGACCAAGGAGGTGGATGGGGGCAGGGCAGTGGACGTGGTATATATGGATTTTAGTAAGGCGTTTGATAAGGTTCACCATGGTAGGCTTGTGCAGAAAATGCAGATGTATGGGATTGGGGGTGATCTAGGAAATTGGATCAGGAATTGGCTAGCGGATAGGAAACAGAGGGTGGTGGTTGATAGTAAATATTCATCATGGAGTGCGGTTACAAGTGGTGTACCTCAGGGATCTGTTTTGGGGCCACTGCTGTTTGTAATATTTATTAATGATCTGGATGAGGGTATAGTTGGGTGGATTAGCAAATTTGCTGATGACACCAAAGTCGGTGGTGTGGTAGACAGTGAGGAAGGGTGTCGTAGTTTGCAGGAAGACTTAGACAGGTTGCAAAGTTGGGCCGAGAGGTGGCGGATGGAGTTTAATGCGGAGAAGTGTGAGGTAATTCACTTTGGTAGGAATAACAGATGTGTTGAGTATAGGGCTAACGGGAGGACTTTGAATAGTGTGGAGGAGCAGAGGGATCTAGGTGTATGTGTGCATAGATCCCTGAAAGTTGGGAATCAAGTAGATAAGGTTGTTAAGAAGGCATATCGTGTCTTGGCGTTTATTGGTAGGGGGATTGAATTTAGGAGTCGTAGCGTTATGTTGCAACTGTACACAACTCTGGTGCGGCCGCACTTGGAGTACTGTGTGCAGTTCTGGTCCCCACATTACAGGAAGGATGTGGAGGCTTTGGAGAGGGTGCAGAGGAGGTTTACCAGGATGTTGCCTGGTATGGAGGGGAGATCCTATGAGGAGAGGCTGAGGGATTTGGGATTGTTTTCGCTGGAAAGGCGGCGGCTAAGAGGGGATCTTATTGAAACATATAAGATGATTAGAGGTTTAGATAGGGTGGATAGTGATAGCCTTTTTCCTCTGATGGAGAAATCCAGCACGAGGGGGCATGGCTTTAAATTGAGGGGGGGTAGTTATAGAACCGATGTCAGGGGTAGGTTCTTTACCCAGAGGGTGGTGAGGGATTGGAATGCCCTGCCAGCATCAGTAGTAAATGCGCCTAGTTTGGGGGCGTTTAAGAGATCCGTAGATAGGTTCATGGACGAAAAGAAATTGGTTTAGGTTGGAGGGTCACAGTTTTTTTTTAACTGGTCGGTGCAACATCGTGGGCCGAAGGGCCTGTTCTGCGCTGTAATGTTCTATGTTCTATGTTCATGTTGTTCCGTTGTTTAAAAAAGGTTCCAAAAGAAATCCGGGAAATTCTAGGCCAGTAAGGTTGACGTCGGTGGTGGGTAAGTTATTGGAAGGTGTGATAAAGGATAGGATCTACAAATATTTGGATGGACAGGGACTTATTAGGGAGAGTCAAAATGACCTTGTGCGTCGTAGATCATGTTTGACCAATCTATTAGAGTTTTTCGAACAGGTTACCAGGAAAGTGGATGAAGGGAATGTGGTGGATGTTGTGTACCTGGATTTGAGCAAGGCCTTTGACAAGGTCCCTCATGGGAGGTTAGTTAGGATGGTTCAGTCGCTGGGTATACATGGGGAGGTAGTAATTTGGATTAGACAATGGCTCAGTGGAAGAAGCCAGAGAGTGATTGTGGAGGATTGCTTCTCTGAGTGGAGGCCCGTGACTAATGGTGTGCCGCAGGGATCGGTGTTGGGTCCATTGTTGTTTGCCATCTATATCAATGACCTGGATGATGATGTGGTCAATTGGATCAGCAAACTTGCTGATGATACAAAGATTGGAGGTGTAGTGGACATTGAGGAAGGTTTTCAAAGCTTGCAGAGGGATTTGGAAAAACTAGAAAAATGGGCTGAAAAATGGCAAATGGAATTTAATGCAGACAAGTTTGAGATATTGCACTTTGGAAGGACAAACCAAAGTAGAACGTACAGAGTAAATGGTAGGACTCTGAAGAGTGCAGTTGGACAGAGGGATCTGAGAATACAGGTACAGAATTCCCTAAAAGTGAATTCACAGATGGATATGGTCGTAAAGAGTGCCTTTGGTTCATTCGCCTTTATAAATCGGAGTATCGAGTATAAAAGTTGGAGTGATATGGTAAGGATATATAAGGCATTGCTGAGGCCGAATTTAGTGCATTGTGTACAGTTGTGGTCACCGAGTTACAGGAAGCATGTAAACAAGGTTGAAAGAGTGCAGAGAAGGTTCACAAAGATGTTGCCGGGACTTGACAAGCTGAGTTACAGAGAGAGATTGAATAGGTTGGGACTTCATTCCCTGGAGCGCAGAGGAATGATGGAAGATTTGATAGAGGTGGATAGGATTTTGATCGGTGTAGATAGAGTGGATGCAAGCAGGCTTTTTCCACTGTGGCTCGGGGAGAAAAAAAACAGAGGGCATGGGTTAAGAGTGAAAGGAGAAAAGTTCAAAGGGAATATTACGGGGGGCTTCTTCACGCAGAGAGTGGTGGGAGTGTGGAATGTGCAGTCGGATAAAGTGGTAAACGCGGGGTCACTTTTAACATTTAAGGAAAACTTGGACGGGTTCATGGATGAGAGTGGTGTGGAGGGATATGGTCCAAGTGCAGGTCAGTGGGACGAGGCAAAAAATGTTTTGGCAGAGGCAAGAAGGGCCAAAAGGCCTGTTTCTGAGCTGTAAGTTTCTAAGGTTCTCTGGTTCTATTATGAAATTTACATCGCTGAGATCACATTGAAGGAAATGGGAAACCGAGGACAATTGGATCTAGCTCAGGAGTTACAAAGGACGGCATGGACAAATTGGGCCGAAGGGTCTGCCTCAATGCTGTAAATCTTTATGAACAATGATTCTGCATTAGTGTCTGCGTCTTGGATGCACAGGGTAACATTTCAAAAAACACATGGACAGAAACACTGGAAAAAAATGTGTTGAAATGAGGAATAGACACCAAGACGCATTCTAACGGTCGAACAACTGAGGGGAGCAATGGCAATTGGATAGCAATGCAGAGAAGCCTGAAGTGGTATATTTCTGTGAAGGCACTATCAGATGCATTGTGAAATTAATGACGAAGTTCCAAAGCGAGTCCTCTGAGTTGGCTCCGAGGAGGCATATGTAATCAAAAAAATGAACGTAAAAGTATATGATCTGAAGTTTCTTAGATAATCCTACAGCATTGCGAGCTTCACAAGTAAAGGTAAAGAGCTACACGCTATTAATATCCTTTTATGGAGCTTCCGCTTCGTCTCTGTTGGAGGGCCAGTGATAATTATGAGCACTGCACCTCTGGCAGGAAGTGATGGTCTCAGGGACTCAACCAAAGCATTTCAAACAATGTATCCAGGTTGGAAGGAGTTGAGTGACGTGAACAGCGTGGGTTGTTCTTAATAGAGAGCAGTTGACATATGGCAGATTTAATAGTGTTTTTCAGAATCATAACAGCTCTACGAAGTAAATGCTAAGAAACTCTTCCCTTGGCAGTAATGCCCGCAATCAGAGGATACAGATACAAAAAGAATCAACGGTGAATTGAAGAAAACAGTTTCATGCGTCATTCCTTATAATCGGTCATGAGTGACTGAGAGGAATGGGGAGAGATTCAAAATTGGAAATGAAAAGAGAATTAGCTGCTTACATCACACCTCATTAAAAGTTGCAGATTCAGACCAATCACCAGGAATTGCGACTGGCTAAAGTGTTGCTAAGGACATTTGGCAAGGATTTAATCGAAAAACAATAACTTTGTAATGATTTAAAGTTTATCTCTCCACATATTCATAGAAGCTATGGCACAGAGAAAAGACCTTGAGCGCAAAATGATCCATGCCGACCAAAATGCCCATTGAAGCTGACACTATTTTCCTGCATTTAGCCCACATCCCTATCCATATGTCTGGACTATTACCGTTTAAATGTCGTCAATGTTCCTGCCTCAAACATTTCCTCGGGCAGCCCATTCCACATGCGTACTACCCTCAGCATGAAAAAAACGTTGTTCCTCAGTTTCACGTATATTCTTTCCCCTGTTCATCTAAACCTATGCCCTCTAGTTTTCGATTGCTCAACCCTGGGTAAAAAAACTGAGACGCTATCCGTAGCTGTCATGATCTTTCGCACTTCTATAAAATCACCCCTCAGTCTCCACCGCTCCAAAGAAAAAGGTATGTGTCTGTCCAATCTCTCCCTATACCTCAGTCCCTGGAATCCTGGCAACATCTTTGTGAATCTCTTCTGCACTCTCTCCAGGTTAATAGCATCTTTCCTTCAGCAAAGCGACCAAAACTGAACACAATACTCCAGTTGCGGCCTCATCAACGTCCTGTGGAACTGCAAAATTACTTCCCAAAGTTTTTACACAATGCCCTGATTGATGAACTCGAGCATGCGAAAAACCATATTCACTGCACGATCTACCTGTGACACGACCTTGCCAGAACAGTTCATTTAAAATCCAAGGCTCTACTGTTCCACGATACTTCCTGAGGTCCGA
Source organism: Mustelus asterias (assembly GCF_964213995.1). Taxonomy (NCBI): domain Eukaryota; kingdom Metazoa; phylum Chordata; class Chondrichthyes; order Carcharhiniformes; family Triakidae; genus Mustelus; species Mustelus asterias. The sequence continues at coordinate 659,801 of NW_027590080.1, forward strand.
TCACTCACCGTGAAAGTGCGACCGTGATTTGACCCTGCAAAATGCAACATATCACACTTGTGTATTGAACTCCCTTTGCCATGTATTGGCCCACTTCCCGAGCTGATCAAGATGCTGCTGCAATTTTTGTTTACCTTCTTCAATGTCTCGAGTACAAACTATTTTAGTGTCATTTGCAAACTTACTGATCATGTCTTGCACATTCTCATTCAAATCGTTGATATAGATAACAAGCTGCATCTGGCCCAGCACTGATCCTTGAGGCCCACTACTAGTCACAGCCTTCCAGTCTGACAAGCACCCTTCCACCTTTATCGCCTGCTTTCTACCGTCAAGCGAACTGTATAATCAATTCGCCAGCTCTCACTGGATTGCATGTGATCAAATATTCCTGAGCAGACTACCCTGCGATACTTTATCAAATACTTACCAAGTACATTTAGATGACATCTACCGCTCTGTCCTCAACAACCTTCCAGGTCACATCATCAAGGAATTCTAAGACTTTTGGAAGACATGGTCTCCTATACACAAAGCCGTGATGACGTCTCCTAATCAAGCCTTGTCTTTTCAAATTCTTGCATATCATATCGCTCAGAATCCTCTCGAGCAACCTTTCCACCACAGGTGTAAGGATTACCAGTGTATAATTCCCAAATTTTCGTTGCAGCCTTCCGAAATAAGTTCACATCATTTGCTCACCTCCAGCCTTCTGGTGCCTCAACCATGGCTTACGCTGATGCAGATATCTTAGGCAGGGCTCCCATTTTTCCTTCTCCAGCCTCAGGCAGCGTTCTTGAATATATGTGGTCAGGGCCAGGAGATTTTTCCAACTTGGGCGTCACGCTAGCACAGTGGTTACCACTGCTGCTTCACAGCTCCAGGGACCTGGGTTCGGTTGCCGGCTTGGGTCACTCTCTGTGTGGAGTATGCACATTCTCCTCGTGTCTGCGTGGGTTTCCTCCGGGTGCTCCGTTTTCCTCCCACAGTCCAAAGATGTGCGGGTTCGGTTGATTGGCCATGTTAAAATTGCCCCTTAGTGTCCTGAGATGCTTAGGTTAGAGGGATTAGAGGGTGAAATATGTAGGGATGTGGGGGTAGGGTCAGGGTGGGATTGTGGTCGGTTCAGACTCGATGGGCCGAATGGTCTCTTTCTGTACTGTAGGGTTTCTATGATTTCTATGCTCTATGAACTTTGCAGATTTTATATGTCCATCACCTCCTCCCCTGTAATGTGAATTATCCCCAATATATCACCACTAACATTCCCAGGTTCCCAAGTCATCATATCTTTTTCCACAGTAAACACAGGGGAGAAAGATTAATTGAGATCCTCAACCATCTCCACCATTTTCACACATGTGCCCACTTTGAGCACCTGAGGTGTCCTATTATCTCACTAGTTGTTCATTTTACTTGAAAATACTTGAAGAATCCTGTTGAATCCACCTTAATCATCTCAGCCAGAACGAGCTCATGCCCACATTTTTTTCGCTCCTAATTTCCTTGTTGCGAATAACCCTGTATCCCCGGCACACATCTTGGGAAACTTTTGATTTGAGCTGCTTGTATCTGAGCCATTTTTGCGTTATTTTCCTGGTCAGAATCTCAGTATGTGTTGTGATCCAGTGTTCTCTAGTCCTGCTAGCCATGCCCTTTACCCTAACAAGAACATAATGACATTGAAATCTAGTTATCTCATATTTAAAGGTCTCCCAATTTCCGGAGCTCCCTTTGCTACTTCAATCAACGCTTGCAAGCTCTGGTCTAATTTCGTTATAATTCATCTGGCGCGAATTTAGAAATTGCACCTATGGGCCAGATTTTTTCCTTTCCATAAATATATTAAAATTAATAGACCTATGGTCACTGGTCCCAAAGTCGTCCCTCACCGTCACCTCAGTCAGTATCCCTGCCCTATTTCCCAAGAGTAGATAAAATGTTGCCCTTTCCCAAGTAGGACCCCCTATATAATGCCTGAGGCAACATTCCTGAAAACACATGAGGCATTCCACCCCATCTCAGCCTGTAACAGGAGCGGGTGTCTGTGCGTGTGTGAGAGTGTGTGCGTTTGTGTGTGTTTCAGTGTGTGTGTGTGTGTGCGTATTTGTGTATTATGTTTATTACAGATTTTCTTCAATGATTGAGCGTTCACCTTCAAAGGGCTTATTGAATTCTTCCAACATATGCCTCAAACACATCTCACTCGCCCAACGCCCCACCCCCCACCCCCCCCCCCCTCCCCCCGTCCTGCAACACCCCCACATAAACACACGCACAGTCCCTGCATTCGGCATTGGTCATTGCATCCGAGATATCCTAGCCCATTCCTCCATCACACCAAACAACTCGCCCTCGGCCCAGGTGCCTTCAGGTCGAATCGCAGAACGTGCAAAAGCAACCGTTTCCCCCATTGCTGCTCAGTAGAGGGCGTGAAACGTGATTGGAATAGCTGGGGTTGCAAGGCTGCCAGGGGATGTGAAGACGTGTGCCAAAATGCTCAACTTGTCGAGTAATCGCAGCTGGAAAAATCTCTGGCAGTTCTCATCGACATCCTGCGGAATAACTGGTGCAGACATTGATATTGTGGTGGGTGATAAAATTGCAGTGGATGATTCCCACTGCCCAGGATTCTTCTGAGTATAACAGCTACAATGGCCCATGACACGCGTGCCACTCTGTCGGTGGTGACCAGAGGAGAGTGCCACGAAATTGCGGGTTTGTGTGCCCGTCCATGTGAGCTAACGCAGAGCATAGGCTGAGGGAAAACCTCTCTGTCCCTTCGAGGACAGCAACAGTTTCCAAGTCGTTTCGTATTCATCCGGCCAATTAACGTCCACTCAGAACTGTCAAATCATCCAATCGTAATCCAAGAGTTTGGAGATTTCAGAATTTCCCAGTCAAAATTGCATATTTTAAAGCCATTTATAATTACTGGCCACCCAGACGGATTTGTACATTTCCCCTCCACCCGATGATACAACATCAAAGCACCGACCATCCCTCAAACATTTGGTAAACCCGCAATCGCCCGACCACTGCATAAGCATCTGGCCACTTTTCATGTAGCTCCGAACCACCGGTTAAATTCACCGATAAAAACACGCACCACTCCTTAAACACGTCGACCAGGACTCAGACTGCAAGTGCGCTTCCAAACCCTGACCAATGAATCCAATCAAGAGACCTCATAACTACAATAACCCATCCAAGGACTAAGCGACTAACAAACTGAAACACCCTGGACCACCTACCTGACTCAAAATGCAAAGAAACCTCCACCCATATCCCACACCTTAATCTTCAAGTACGCCATATTCTATCTCCCCGTTGTCCTTCCAGGTTTAGGTCAACTAATTGTGTAAAAATGGCCCGTGGATTCTGTTCCCTGAAGTTGCTGCCCTCTCTGCGAAAGACTTGAAAAGCTGTCCTGATATCCATTCCCCAAATCACCCGTGTCGTAGAATCATTAAATATAATTTAATTTCAGAACCTGTTATTTGAAAGTAGTTTCAAGAAAACTCTTTGGCCGTTCCCGGAATGTTCCGACGCAGCATGCTTAGATCTGTACCTTTCTCTTGATGAAATGCAGCAAAACGAATTTGAAAGAACCCTGCACAATTGAACATTGTATCAATAATGGAGAAAAGTGAATTTGTCATCCCGCAAAGGGCACATTGTCAAAGCCGCATGCATGCTTAATACAGCTGCGCTACTTTTATTCGGTTAATTTGTTTGTGCCACAAGTCAGCTTTTTTTAACACTGTAACGAAGTCATTGTGGAAAAACCCGAGTTGCCACACTCCGGCGCCTTTTCAGGTACACTGAGGGAGAATCTGGCATGGCAAATGCACCTAAACAGCGCGTGTTTCGGACGGTGAGAGGAAACCAGAGCACCCGAGAAAACCAACGCAGACGCGAGGAGCACGTGCAGATTCCTCACATTCCCAAGCAATGAATCGTCCCTGGTGCTGTGAGGTAGCATTGCCATGCACTGTGCAGCCGTACCATCCCGTAGTACTTGAAATTGAACACTGTCCTCTCACCATGCCTTTCTGCAACGTCAATGTTTCAGTGGGTGCCCATGCCTTTGATTAGATTGAGAGTCATCCCTTTTATTCGCTGAATAACAAAAAATCGACTTCTATCAGAGATCTTTCCACTCAGAATGTATCTTTCGTCAGTGATTGAAGCCCAACCGCTAGTCGGAGAGTAGGGAATGTTCTGACCCAACAATAATTACGTCAACATGGTTTGCAAACTGAGAGATCTGATGAGCTAATTCTGTACAGTGCCGACAGCCAATGTCATTGCACAAAACAACAATCCATATAGTTCAGCTGGCTACTTACTGAAAAGAGTGATACAAAGTGACTGAGGAATGGAATGGAGTGACTGACTAAATAGGATGGAGTGACTGTGTGTCGTGGGATGCTGAGTCTGGTTGGAGTGAAGTTGGTGACTGACGGAAGCGGGATGCAGTGACCGATGAGTTGGATGCAGTGATTCAGTGTTGTGCGGTGGATAGATTGGTGGGAGTGAAATTTCGTTGTTGAGGGAACTGTGGCTCTGACATCACGTCGTGTGTGATGCAGTGACTGTGGGAATCGGGTGCAGTTACTGAGGGGAATAGGATATCGTGATGCAGAAGAGTAGGATGCGAAAGCTAAGGGGGAGTGGCATGTGGAGTCTGGATGGAGTGGGATATGGAGACTGAGGGGAGCGAGATTTAATGATTGAGTGGAAGGGGTTCAGTCAGTGTGCTGTAGGATATGAAGACTGAATGGACTGGGATGTAGTGACTTAAGTGTGGTGTACTGACTGTGGGGATGATTGTATATTGATTATGCAATGTGTGGTATACTGGCTTATGAGTGAAATGAAATGACTGAGGATAGTGGGATGCATTGACTGGCTGGAGTGAGATGTTACCATTGCGTCGGCTCGGGTGCAGTGACTGAGGAGTTTGGACATAGTGATTACGAATAGTGTAATATATTAACTGGAGGTGTGAGTTGCACTGACTGATGGAAGAGGGTGATGCCTCGACTGAGTGGAGCAGAATGCAGTAACTGCATTCAGTAAAGCATTCACTGAGACTAGTGAGAAGGAGTCACTGCAATGATTGGGCTGTGTGATTATGGGAAGTGGAATACAATGATTTTGGGTGGAACAGTGTGGTTATTGAGGGGATTCGGATTCAGTGCCCGTCATGAGCGCATTGAATGGCAGATGTCTTTCGAGGGGTTAAATTGTGATAAGCAGAGTGGCTTCACGTTACTCTGTGGAGAGGGACTGTTCTTGCTGACTGAGTTGAGCTGTTTGAAGTGAATGTGATGAATGTGATGTCGTGGCAGAGTGAAATACGATGTGCCAAATGAGCCGAGTGTGATCGAGTTATTCTGGGTAGTGAAATGCAGTCACAGAGAGAAATGGGATGCTGTGACTGAGAGGATTATGAAGTATTGACGATGGGGCTGTGAACTACTGACTGTGGGGAGTGTGATGTATTGACTAAGGACAGTATGAATTGAATACGGGATTTCCATGTCATGACTGGGGGGTGTGGGTGCAAGTGGAATGGCATGACTGAGAGGATTGGAAAGCAATTACTGAGGGAGTGTGAAGCCGTGACTGAGAAAAATTGGCTGAAGTAACTGGCGTTACTCAAATTGATGAATTAAACCAAATTCATTTTTCCATGTATCATCATCACGTGTTTATTGTTACTGCTGGATGGAGAAGTAATTGCACAATATTATCTCTACTTTATTAAACAATATTCTCTCACTCAAGTGCCGACTCAGCGCTCACTGTCCCGTGTGCTGATCACATAGTCTTGGGGAAAGCCTGTAGGAGCATTGATTGTACACGGACGGAGTCTTCTGGACATCTCAGATATCATTGGAATCTGAAAGATGGATGATGCAGATTTAAAAATATAGCGTGAAGTGTATAACCCAGTTATGCTAGTCTAACTGGAGAGGAACAATTTCATTTCAACGAAGAGCGCAAGGGAGAGGGAGGGAGACATCTGTGGGTTTTTCATGCTCCTGTACTAGAAATCCAGAGTACTCAGTCAGACTCTTAAGACACCATTTGAATTTAAGTTGAAATATTCCACTTGGAAGTTTATGTCACTCTCACTCCTCGGAATCATGACAGCTAATGGCCTGTGATCACATTTACAGATGAACGCTTCATCTCTGCATCTTGCACTTTCTTTCTTTTTAGCTCAGTGCCTGCCTCCTCTGCTTTTAATATCTGTCCTCTACCATATTTGCTGATCACTACCCCTCCATTACCACAACAAGCACCCCCCCCCCACCCCCTCACCCCAGCCCACGCCCCCGCACACTCGTTGCATCCACTCCTTGTCACCACTAGCTTTTGAAATATCGCTGCCCATATTCCATGTACATTCTCCCTGTTCTCTCCCTTTCCCGCTCTCTGGATTCCCTCTGAGAATTCACACTCTGCTTTGGGAGCATTTTGTGCCCCTTTTACGTGAGGTTCAATGCCCATGATCTCCCTCATGCTCACATACCTGCTGTCCCCTCACCGCCACCCCCTTCCCATTTGGGTGTTGGTGGCTTATCGTCTTTCTTGGGACCAGTAAACGCACTTCTCTCCCAGGACTGCTCCCTTTCTGAAACAGCCGCAGTCGCAGTGCTTTTGAAATAATGGCCGATCATTCTAACCTCCTCATCTCCTTCAATCTCTCCTTATGGTCTATGTTTGCTTCTTTTACATTATGGCCCTCGTCTTGTACACGTTCTGTTATGGAACACACCATGTATTCTCTCGTTATGAGAGATCACAACTTCCCTTTTCACATTAGAAATCACCCAGTCCCTATCGCGCCTTGATCATTCACTGCACATTCAGCTCCTGGGAGTACAGCATTTCCTCATTCCCTGCTCGTTTCTCCACCACGAACAGCTGAGGGTCCCGTTTCCACTGACGGCATTTCCAAGTAGATTCTCTTTGCCCACATTCCCTTTGGAACATTTTGATGTCTCACCTCCTTTTCGGACTTCTGTCCCATCTCGGTCGGTGGTATTACTTTCTCACTCTCAGGACATGAGCCTTAAGGACAATTCCCTGCTATTTCCCCCTTTGGATTCTTACCTTTCCAGGCTATTAGCACTCCCACTTTGGCCCCCCGTGACTTCCTCTCCCCATTTAACAGTTCTTGCCCAGGTACATTGGTCACTTCCTTTTCGAACCTTCCCCGATTCATACTTAGGTTGTTTTGCCGGTTCAAGTGTCAATAGGAATATCTTGCGTCCTGTCCTTTTTGGATCGCTCCCTGTCCCAGCTGCCATTGGGGAAGCAAGGCTGGAACATTTTTTTTTGACAGGAATATGTGTCCGTTCTCCGATTAAGCTTAATGCATTTCACTCTTGTGTTCGAAAATTTGTCTGGACTTTTTTCACATAAGGACATTCCCTTCCCCTTTTCCATGCCCACTTTGCACGTGTTATGTGTTCCTCAATTCTCCTCAGTTCTGAACTTTTTTTCCAAACTTTCCAGTGGCTGGGGTGGACTGGGTTATTTTCCCTGTTTGCCAGTTCTCTTTCCTTTATTATGCTTTGATTCATCAGAATGCAGGTGTCACAAGCGTTAACAAACGCCGATGATATGCGGCCTCTATAACGAGAGGGTTCGAGCAGAGGTGTTTTGATGCAATTATACATGGTCTTGGTGAGGCAGTACCTGGAATATTGCGTTTGTTCTAATCTCCTTTAACACATAAGGTTGTGTATTGAGGAACAAGTAACAAGTGCACAGTGGGCATGGAAATAGGGAAGGGAATGTTCTTATGTGAAAAAAGTCCAGACAAATTTTCGAACACAAGATTGAAATGCATTAAGCTTATTCGGAGAACGGACACATATTTCTGTCAAATAAAATGTTCCAGCTTTGCGTCCCCAATGGCAGCTGGGACAGGGAGCGATCCAAAAAGGGTTTTGGTACCGATATATGAAGATCGTGACAAGATCAGTATCAGTCGTTCTCTGAAAGAGCCATGAGTGACCGGATGGTCTTTCAATTGGTGTATTTTGTTGTGCATCAGCGGTTGGAACTACTCGATTGCCCGAGTCTCTGTCCAGTTGCTTTAAGCGGATATTTCAGCACAAACTTGATGTCCTCTCTGAACTTGGACTGTGTCAACCCACAAATTAATGTGTTTGTGCAACACTTTAAATTAATCAACAGATATCAGATATCTTGAAATATAAATATGGATATGGTGGTGAAAATACTCCAATAATTTTAACATATACAAATTCTAACACATTGACAGACCACGGGAGAATGGAGGTGCTGGATATTGTAAAGCATAAAAAACAAAGAACAAAGAACAGTACAGCACAGGAAACAGGCCCTTCGGCCCTCCAAGCCTGTGCCGCTCCTTGGTCCAACTAGACCAATCGTTTGTATCCCTCCATTCCCAGGCTGCTCATGTGACTATCCAGGTAAGTCTTAAACGATGTCAGCGTGCCTGCCTCCACCACCCTACTTGGCAGCGCATTCCAGGCCCCCACCACCCTCTGTGTAAAAAACGTCCCTCTGATGTCTGAGTTATACCTCGCCCCTCTCAGCTTGAGCCCGTGACCCCTCGTGATCGTCACCTCCGACCTGGGAAAAAGCTTCCCACTGTTCACCCTATCTATACCCTTCATAATCTTGTATATCTCTATTAGATCTCCCCTCATTCTCCGTCTTTCCAAGGAGAACAACCCCAGTCTACCCAATCTCTCCTCATAGCTCAGACCCTCCATACCAGGCAACATCCTGGTAAACCTTCTCTGCACTCTCTCCAATGCCTCCACGTCCTTCTGGTCGTGCGGCGACCAGAACTGGACGCAGTACTCCAAATGTGGCCTAACCAGCGTTCTATACAGCTGCATCATCAGACTCCAGCTTTTATACTCTATACCCCGTCCTATAAAGGCAAGCATACCATATGCCTTCTTCACCACCTTCTCCACCTGTGTTGCCACCTTCAAGGATTTGTGGACTTGCACACCTAGATCCCTCTGTGTTTCTATACTCCTGATGACTCTGCCATTTATTGTATAACTCCTCCCTACATTATTTCTTCCAAAATGCATCACTTCGCATTTATCCGGATTAAGCTCCATCTGCCACCTCTCTGCCCAATTTTCCAGCCTATCTATATCCTGCTCTATTGCCGGACAATGCTCTTCGCTATCCGCAATTCCAGCCATCTTCGTGTCATCCGCAAACTTGCTGATTACACCAGTTACACCTTCTTCCAAATCATTTATAAAATCATAGACTTCTTTCTGCTCTCCATCCCTGGATCACTACGTCTCTCCACGTTAACCTGACATCTCTGTCCCTCACAACTGGTTATTAAGCTGTGGCTGACTGTCAGAGAGTTGAGCAACATAATTGAATGAAATGGGATCAATGGGGTTAAAACGCGATCGAACTATGCAAATGAAATCTATTCATGCTCAGTGAAAAGGCTTGTTCGTGTCAGACAACCACAGGGCACATTGTGGAATATGACTAAATGCCGCTGTGTAAAGTAGATAGGCACATTTTTCAAAAAGTTCAGAACGCCAGTTGTTGCCAGAACCATAACTGCAATGTTCTCAGTTAAATATTTTTTTCTCAGCCTCGAGCAACAAATTGCAACAAATCGATCGAAGGCAAACGTGACACGGAACCAGACAGACGAATCCCTTGCTGCACCTATGAGGACAATGCGAATGCGACGTACAAGGGTGATGTACAGAAAAGTTGTTCGGAAGTAATCACTTTTCATGTAGTTTGGTATGAGAACAATGATCCGCCGATGCAATGGCCACCAAATGACGAGCGGAGAAACCACATTTTTCTCCGAGACAGGATAATAATTCCGAGGAAATTGACTTTAACAAGTAGATGAGAGAAAGTATACATAATTATTCATTTAATATTCTCCTAATCTGTTCCAGGCACAACGGAACATTTTTTGCCAAAATTCTTTTGCATGGTCCCTTCGAACAAAACTGAATCTTGGTACAACCTACTTCCATTCCTCGCCAATTCCAGGCTGACTGGCTTTTGTACTGGGTCAGGCATATAGCCGCTCAGTGGGGGCTGTTTGCTATTGTAAACATTTTAATAAAAAGGGCAGCTGGTTAATTTGTTTGACAGATTTAAGTCTGAACGGTTTCCTTCCGTCAAATCCACAAGATTCTGGATGGCTCTCAGAATTAGCATTGTTAGCGCGAGTGGGCGAACACGACCACTTCGGACTCAGAGTCAGGTTCAACAGCGTTACAGCTTTATTAACGTCGACGGAAGTACAATCAGGACATACAAACAGCACTGTCCCGAAAGCACTCTGAAATCCTGCCGCAATGGGCTACATTTATATCGAACTGTGACACGTTGTATGATTCAAATGTAAATGTTTTGTTTCCAGTATTTGACTCTGACCATTCTGTTTGATGTTTTAAGCACAGTATCAATGTTTAGGTATGGTAATCGTTTCTGTCCGATGTGTTTATCAATGGACTAGAATATTCCCGGGGTTTCCTATACAAGAGGTGTTTAATTGGATATCAGGAAGTCTTCCAAGTCTCGGAGACCTTCTGAAGTGTTTGATAAAGGCTTCCTAATATCCTTGGAGCCAATTTAATTAAGTGGATGGATATGCTAATGTGAGTTCCTGAGTCCTTTTGTCAGCCTTGTTTCTGCATTTTAAAAGACCTGCTTCTCTGTTCAAACTTTGTGCCTGGGTGCTGCTTTGTCCTGTTTCATTTATTTGATTTTATTCTAAGAAATATTTAATCTAAGGAATAACATAAATTTGTGTCTGCATACAGTTCCCCCCTGTCAGTCGGGAGTGGACTTGTTCCACCTCCCTCAGACCGATTTTCCCCTTTAACATATTTTGTGTCCGGTGCTCCCTGCATTTGCACGCTGCAGTCATGCAGTTTAGGGGAGCCCCGAGGTTTGTCAGATTAGGTGTACGCGAGGACATCCTCCCGATTGTCAGTCGCCCCACCTCGCCAATCGTTCTGATTAGTATTTTTCGTGCTTTGATTTTCTTGTGTTGGCGGGATGTATAACACGTCACCATTCGCCAAGATATTGCGAGTATAAGTTGGATAGTGACTAATACATGTGAGATTATCCGGATCCAGGGGCGAATGTCCACGTTTAGGTCCCAGTCCCATACCCTCTGTGCCCATGTTTGGCTCTGTAGGGCTGACTCTGTGTCGTGCTCTAGGGTTTTGATGTGTGACTGTAATTGGTGTTACACCCGAATGGAGTGTCCCACTTTGAGGCGGAGCTCCCTCAGCACTTCGGCTAGGTGTGGGATGGGAGCCTGTTCTGGCTCTCGGTAGTATTTGAGGTCATCTCTCAGGGGGTCCGTGGCATTAAGTGTCAGAGTCTGCCTGCTTCGAATGTTGGTGTGTGGGCCTAGCCAATGGTGACTGGTCTGCGAGGGGTGAAGCAAGGTTTTGGGCTCGGGATGGGACATGTCAGCCCGTTATATACAAATGATGTCTTTGTTGTGGCTACGCAGTACCTGCCTCGTCCTCCATATCCTGCGCGGGCAAAGTGTGGATCTGTCTGTATGATTTCTAGAGTACAGCCCTGTGTTTGATTAAACCCACATTCAGCTGCCTCTCCCTGTCCCAGTGCGCGAGGGCAAATGGTTATCTCTCCCCTTTGTTTGCATCCCGAGAGGGAGGCTCTTGACATTGAGATGGCCATGACTTCGGTTAGGTGGTAGCGGAGGGAGGTATTGCCCTTGACAACGCCAATGTTCTCGATCTGGAAGATGGGAAATGGTCCCGAGACTGGTGTAACTATCGGAATCAATAGGACCATCCCTACTCCTGTGCCCTCGCTAACCACGCAGTCGGGGATTACTGGATACACCCGCGTCATTCCTTTCAGGGTCCAGTTATCCAGCACCCCTTTCTGATCTGCGAGTTCTGCTCGCTGGGCGCTGTCAATCCATTGGGGCACCTTCCCCCTGTGTACCTGGTCCAAATTATGTCGTACTTGGGCGAGCATCCACAGACCATACGCATGGCACAGCTGTCCCTGTTGTACCCGGGCCGTGTTCTCTGTCTCTCTATATATGAGGCGGTTCATGGTACGGGCGTGCACTTCCAATATTGTGATCCCATCGAGTTGGCTATGGCCGCCCTCTCCCCTAAAAGAGCCTGCTCGGCCTGTTGGTCTGGTGACCGCTGCAGGATATCATTCATCACCCCCTTTAATTGTTCGATCTTTTCATTGAGGCCCTGTATGTCAATAGAGTTGACCACTGTGGACCCTGTGTTTATTACTGTGAAGATGTCGCGGACTATTTCCCTTTTGTTTCTGTGTGTGTATGTTGTCTCTATAGTGTGTTGCTCCCATTGCATCTATGGCCCGCTTTATGGTCTCCCTTCCCAACATCCGGTCGAAGTTTTGTGCCTGCTCCGAGCAATACTCTGGCAACTGAAGTTTTGAAATATCAATCAGGACAGGTACGACCTCATGTTTCACATTATCATATACAATCTCCCCCTCGTTCCACAACACCAGTCCTCCCTCCTGTCCCTTGCTTTGCAAGGGACAGGGTAAGATTTCAGGTGTTGTAGTCGTGGGGGCCCGTGTTGGACGCGGCGCCAAGCATACATACAGTGAGACTGCGGGAGCCTCAACAAGTCCGTAATAGCCGCAAATGTCCATGTCCGGTTTTAAAATGTCCTGTGGTAGTGCAACCAGTGGGTTGGAGGGGAGGGCGAAGATGGTCCCGAAAGTGCAGTCGTTTCTGTTCCGAAGTTCCCGTCGTTGAATGCGTGTTCAGAGTCCTTCTAAGGTGCAAGTGAAGGAGATCTCGTTGATGCCCGATGCATGAAAATAAGCTCTACTGTCCATAGGGTTTGGTTCAGCTGGCACACACAGTGCCTCGGATGTGTTGAAGGTTACCCCATGGAATCGCGGGTAGATGGGGTGTTCTTTGGGTGCAATACCCGTCAGGAATGTCGCCGAGAGGATCATCCTCCAAGTGGTCTACAAGATCCTGAAGAGGGGGTTCGGGAAGGGTATATAAAACCTGGTGGCCACCAGACGTTAGATTGATGTCAAATGACTAACTTAATCTGTTTATCTATTCATGTTTATATTCCTATATACATATATACTTCCATGCCACGGTTGGCGCACGACTCCTTTGTACCAAAAATAAAAGTTGTTATTCCGACCTCCGCTGTCTGGACAAAGATGGTTAGGGACCAATACGTGGAGTGGTCGGAGCATCCCTGTCTTTACAGTCAGTCTGTCCTGTCTCTTTCCCGTGGTGGTAGGATTTTAATTGTGACCAATATTTCCAGCGGTCCTTTCCCTTAACATCGACACAGGCACATGTGTCGCGGGTAAGGATAACCTCGTGGGGTCCTATCCATTTTGGTGCAAACACGGGTCGGTCTGGCGCAACCCGAATTAAAACTTTATCCCCTACTGGTGTGAGGGTGGTGGTCTGACTGACATTTTGATCTCTCGGCTGTTCTCTAATGGGTTGCTGGTCTCTGGCTGCGTGGTGCAGATCTCGGAACTGTAAGTCTAGTTGCTGTTCATATCTCTTGATTTTGTCCCGAAGGGGTGCCATTTCTTCCCCCCCCCCACCACGCCCCCCCCCCCCCCACCCCCACGGCAATGTTTTCTGGGAATCATTAGCTCGAACGGGCTGAGCCCTAAGGTATGACCTGGGGTGGCCCGTAGGCGCATCAAAATACAAGGAAGGACATCTACCCACCCCTGACCTGTCTGCGATGGATTTGGCTATCGCATTTTTGAGAGTGCCGTTCATCCGCTCGACCATTCCCGCACTTTGAGAGTGGTATGGGATGTGGAATCGCTGTCGGATTCCTCGGGCTTTGCAAGCGTGCTTCATCACCTTGCCTGTAAAGTCCCCTGGTCGGAGTCCAGTTGCAGCGGGACTCGCCACCTTGGTATTATTTTGTATGCCAGGATGCGGTGGTCGCCCCGCAATCCCGAGTTGGAAAGGCTTCTACCCATCGGGTGAACTGGTCTATGAGGACTAGGCAATACTTCTTCTCGCGGCTGGTGGGTAGGGGGCCGATGAAATCAATTTGGAGGTTTTCCCAAGTTCCCTTTGGGCTGGGTTGGTGAGCTAATTTAACTCTCAGGGGCCGACCGGGGTTATGCTGAGCGCATAGCATACATCTCTGGCAGTGCGTGGCTACATATCGCCCCATCCCTGGCCACCACCAATCAGCTGATATGCGGGCCAGGGTCCCATCCCGGCCGGAGTTGTCCGGTTCGTGGTGCAGTAGGAGTAGTTCAGCCTGTATGAATGAAGGGGCAACTACCTGGTGCCCTCTGCGCCATACCCCATTCTTATCTAGGGACGCCCCTGCCTGCTCCCACCATGCCACCTCGTCTGGGTCAGCGCTACCCTGGAGTTTACAGATGTCCACCTCTTCCATGGGTGGAGTGTTGATGGCGGTTACCTGCAGGAGGGCTTTCCCAGCTTCGGCAGCAGCATCTGCTCGTTGGTTTCCCTTTTGCTCCGCAGTCCTCGCCTCCTGGTGGGCTTTTATTTCAATTATGGCTGCTTCCGAGGGTAACCTGGATGCCGTTGCCAAGTCTCAGATTATGTTTTCGTGTTTTACGTGCCACCCCCGTCCCCCCACCCCGCCGCACCCGCCACCCCCCCCACCCCCCCGCCCGTGCTGATGAATCCGCGCCTTTTCCATGCCATCGAAATCACTGGAGGAACGCGGGGTTCTGCCTATCTGCACCGGGCATTCCTTCATGGGCCATAAAGGCACCAAATTTCCGTCGCTCATATTCCTGGGCCCCTTCCTCCTTCCCCTGCGCTACCCCTACTATTGCGCCCCAGCTCACCGGGACCCGCCCCATGGTCTGGACGATATCATTTTTAAAGTTTACCAGAGCCTGATCCTGCTCTCGGCGACTCTCATCCAGGTTTTCACACCAGGACCATTCTGGTGCTCTGCCTGAAGCCGGTCCAATAATTCTCGGGCATCTTGGCTCTTACCAGCCCTGCTAACCTGTTATGCCGGTTATGACACAGTTGCATTGTCTTAATCTTCTGCCAGAAGATCGCATTACTGTGTCTGGGCTGGAGGGTCGGGAGTTTCTCCAATAATTTCATTGTGTCTCCCGGTGTGAGTGACACATAGATCATTTTAATCTGGGTCTGCCGCCCTCGCCCATCTCTCCCTTGCCCCCCAGGAACGCATTCGATCTTTATTGGAGCTGCCATAGCGTCCTGGGGCGGGGGGGGGGGGGGGGAGGCGGAGGTGTGGGGGGGCGGGTGGGGTCGGTGGTCAACGGGAGGTTCTCCCGCGCCCTCTCGGGCACAGTCAGCCCGTTTCATCCATTAAGCATTCCCAATCGAGGCACTCCTCACTTGGAAATTCATGTGAGAGGTCGGACAGTGCTGGCAGCACGGGGTTAGCAGCCATCACAGCGGCGCGCTTTCGCTGTGCGGACTGTTCTTGCTTGTTCTTAACATATGTATCAACTCGCCCTGCCAGAGTGATGTGGGCTTTTAATATCAGGATCCAAGCCTTATCATCTTTATTCCTCTTTTCTTTCACCCACCATTCCCGTAGGTTTTCAAGTGGGTCTTGGGGTTTCCACCCTGCTTTGATCATGCTTTTAATTCGTGACTTATTTTTGTCTGCGAGATAGCGGGTGAGGGACCATTCTGGTCCCCATTCGAAGGTTTTATCATTGCTATCCATGTCGGGTCTCTAAACTAGGACCAGTGGTATACTAATCCTGGCTCTGGTGCTTCTCACGGATACTTGTCTGGGTATCTCTGAGGTTACTGGTTTGGTGTTCCCACTGTCAGTGTTTGGAAACTTTCAGCAGCAACACGCAGAGCCCGTCCTGCATGTAGCGGGGAGATTACCGTGCACAGAGGCAGGCGAGCTCTGACCCCGACTACAGGGGCCGGGGCCACCGTTTCCTTGCCATCTACTATCGCTAAGTCAATCCTCAGAGGCTCGCTGTTTCCCTATCTCCTCGGGATCACCCTGACCTGGGTGCGGACAGGCGTGGAATTGACCGCAGATACGAGTTCCCCCGGCTTATAGCCGTTCTTTTGCGCAACCAGAGGTCTCCTGCTTGTAGTGGTCGAGGCACTCACAGAGGCTCCAGACTTCGTAGCGCCCGGACATGAAGCAGACTCCTCGCGGATTCTGCCCCCAGTGGCCCGAACCTTTCGCGCCTGCAGAGGTCCTACCCGACTTGCAGCACCCGGACTTGTACCGAACTCCGAGAGCCCGATCACAGTGGCCCAAACCTAGACGTCCTCCCGGCTTCGACTGTTCTCAAACTCTGTCCTGTCAGGTACCTATAGGTCAGTTAATTTCTGGTCGGGTTCACCGTCAGGGGTACAGGGAATGTAATGGCAACACAATCAATCACAGTTCGCGACCCCACTCGCCCGCCCAAAAAGAAACTTAAACATTACTTTACCGCTGTACAGCTATCGAACGGACACTGTTCACAGATTCAGATCGCGGCAGCCGTGAAACACCGCTCTGACACTGGGAATGCCCGCGGATTTAAATGAGTAAATATACTCACCCTGTTCCCAGAGACGATGTTCCAGCGACGGTCACGATCCTGGACGAGCCCCCAATTGTTAGCGCGAGTGGACGAACACGACCACTTTTGGACTCAGAGTCAGGTTCAACAGCGGTACACCTTTATTAACGTCGACGGAGGTGCAATTAGGACATACAAACAGCACTGTCCCGAAAGCACTCTGAAAGCCTGCCGCAATGGGCTGCAGTTATACTCGAACTTTGACACATTGTATTATTCAAATGTTAATGTTTTGTTTACAGTATTTGACTCTGACTATTTTGTTTGATGTTTTCAGTACAGTATCAATGTTTAGGTATGGTAATAGTTTCTGTCCGATGGGTTTATCAATGGGTGTTTGGCTGATCTCAGGAAGTCTTTTGAGGCTAAGAAGGCTTCCTGATATCACTTGATTAGGTCAGTGGTGCTGATTTGATTAGATGAGTTTCCTTTAGTGCCACCCTGTCTGGCCCCCTTTTGTTTGTTAGATCTTGTTTGCATTTTGTAAGACCTGCTTGTCTGTTCACACTTTGGGCCTGGGTGCTGCTTTGTCCTGTTTCATTTATTTGATGGTATTCTAAGAAATATTTAATCTAAGGAATCAGAGAAATTTGTGTTCGCTTACACAACGTTGTTCCATTGCTTAAGAAGGCAGCACGGATAGTCCAGGAAATTATAGGCTCATGCGCCTCACGTTAGTGGTAGGGAAATTATGGGAAATGATTCTTAGTTACAGGGTTTACCCACATTTGGAAACAAATAATCTTATCAGTGATAGACAGCATGGATTAGTAAAGGGGAGGTCATGCCTCGCTAACTTTATCAAATTTTCGAGGACATGGCAAAAATGATAGATAAGGGAAAGGCACTTGTCCACCTGGACTTCAGTAAAGCTTTTTGCAAGAAACCTCATGGTAGAATGGAACAAAAGGTGAAGTCACACGGGATCAGAGGAGAGCTGGCAAGACGGATACAGAACTGGCTTGGCCTCAGAACCTGTGAGGGAGTACTTCTGTGGTCACGGGCATTCGGCCTGTGATCTTCACGTAAGCGTTCTCCAGGGCGGCCTTCATGACACACGGCAGTGCCGAGTCGCTGAGCAGAAACTGATAGCCACGTTCCGCACACATGAGGACCGCCTAAACCTGGATCTTGGGTTCATGTCACACTATTGGTAACGTCCACAGCATCCCTGGACTTGCAGAAACTCACTGGCTCTCCTGTCTGGAGAAAGTACACATTTATTTAACCTATGCCTAATGCTCTCTCCACTCACATTGTCTTTATCTTTAAGACTTGATCAGCTGTAAAGATTCGCATTCTAGTCAATGAACTGTAACTTGAGTTTGTGTCTCTTTATGCCTTATTCCTGTGAGCATATCTGTGAACAGATACCCATTCCTTCTGAGGAAGGAGCAGCGCTCCGAAAGCTAATGGCACTTGCTACCAAATAAACCTGTTTCACTTTAATCTGGTTTTGTTAATACTCATAATGTGTTTACCCCAGTCCAACGCCGGCATCTCCACATCTTGGCCCTCGAAGACATAGGTTAGCAGTAGAGGGGTGCTTTACTGAATGGAATGCCATTACTTGCTTTGTTCCACAGGGATCAGTTCAGGGACCTTTGTTCTTCGAAGTATATTTAAATGACTTGAAGGAAAATGACCCTGGTTTGAACTTGGCACACGACAAACAAAAATGGTGGAGTTGCGGTTTGTGAAGAGGTTGCCAGAGGATGCAACAAGATATAGACCACTTGGTGAATTGGGCAGAGAAATGGCAGGCACAGTTTAAACCAGGCAAGTGTGAGATAATGCATTTTGGAAGGTCCAATGAATGCGGGAACTTTCCAGTGAATGATTGAACCCTTTGGAGTATGGACAAGGCAGAGAAATCTGGGCGGACATGTCCACCGATCACTGAAGGTGGCAATGCAGACGGATAAGGTAGTCAAGAAGGCATACTGCATGCTTGCCTTCATCAGTCGGAGCATTAAGTACAAAAACATCATAGGTCATGTTGCAGCTGTACAGAGCCTTCGTGAGGCCCCATTTAGAGTATTGTATAGATTTTTGGTCTCCACACGGCCAGAAGGATGTGGATGCTTTGGAGAGGGTACAGAAAAGATTTACCAGGATGTTGTCTAGACTGGAGGATCTTAGCTATGAAGAGCGATTGGATGAGCTCGGTTTGTTATCAGTGGAAGGATGGAGGTTGAGTGATGATCTGATCGATGTTTACAGGATTGGTATGGACAGAGTGGATAGTCAGATGCTCTTCCCCGTGTAGACCGAGGAAAGTTCGAAGGGACATATGTTTAAGGTGTGTGGTGAAATTTTAAAGGAGATGTGCGTGGCAGGTTTCTTCCACAGAGTGTGGTGAATATGTCAAATGCCTTACCAGGGGATATAGTGGGAGCAGATACGATAGTGGCATTTCGGGAGCAACTAGGCAAATACATGAATAGGATGGGAATGGAAGGACACAGACTCCGTTAGTGTCGACGCTCTGAGTTTAGTCAGGCATCATGATCTGTACAGGAGAGGCAGAAGGGCCTGTTCCTGAGCAGCACTTTTCCTTGTTCTTTGTTCTTTTTCCGGCTGAAAAGGGCATAAGGACAGAACGACCGGAAATATGCACAGAGAAGTAAAGACGTGGACGTGTTTGCCACTGGGCCAGTCGAGCGCCACCCAGGAGTTTTCAACAGACAGTTGCCACTGACGATGTCTTATCTGCATGAGTGAACATATTTCGTCATCACCTATCGTGATGCAGATATCAACTGATCACAGGCAGACACCTTTGTGCTCTCTGCATCACGATAGGGGCAGGGAATGGCTGCATGAAGAGAGAAGGAATGTTGCTTTTAGAACCACAACCCAATAGGAACAATCGATACAAGGAATCACATTATAAGTTAAGGCACCACGGTCACAATGGGGCATAAAATCATGGCACAAAGCCATGGTGTTGCTTCAAACAGGAGATATGATTTCATTGAATATGCCATGCAAACTCATTTGGAAGAATTCCTTGAATGGACTGACCACCCGCGACCAAGATCCTGCACGGCTGCTTTCCTCATCAGCTGGTGTTGTAAATGTATGTTGGAACAAATTAAGGCGTTGAGCTTTACAATGGGGGGCAACAACGACACACAATGTCTAATTAATAATATTTACAAATAATATTTCCAAATAATGTCGAAAGAATAAGAAAACTTTTGGTAAACGTTGCAAAATCGCAATCTTTGCCGCCACAGTGCTACCGTGGTTTCTGAAGTATGGCTTGTTTGGTAACAGTCTAATACCATGCCTACAACTGAGAATATAAAGTAATTGCACGTGCTGGTAACATAACAGATTATTAGGGAACTGAAGGTTCATTCAAATGCATATTGAGGGGCATTTTCTGGCCACCCCAGTCATAATGCTTGGAAAGGGACGTACAGTGCCATTCGCCAGCAGTGGAATCTGCTGGCCGCGACGCTGTCAACTGGCTGCATTCCAGGCCGCTGAGAAACACATAACAATGGTCTGCCGCTGGACGGACTAAACGATTCCACTCGTGTGAGCAGCCAGAGAACTCAGGTGATTGCCATCATTGATTTGAGATAAGAATATCTAATCTTCGAAACAATAAATTCTGCCTCATTCATAAATTATACTTATTCATTTCTTAGATGAAGCGCAACAGAACACCTTTCTGTCAATGTGAATTTGGAACTTGGAACAAAACTGCAGCCTCATAGTGCCAGGTTCGATGTTGGCATTTTGTAACTGTGTGTGGAGTTTGCATGCTCTTCCTGTGTTTGAGTGTGGTTCCTCCGCGTGCTCATATTTCCTCCCACATGTAAAGTTGTGCAGGTTAGTTGGATTGGTCATGGTAAATGCACAGGTTTAGAAGGATTTGGCCGGGATTGCCCTGGGTAAGATGCTATTTCAGGGGTTCAGTGCAGTCTCAGTGGGCCAATGGCCTTCTTCTGCACTGTAGAAATGGCATTGCCTTTGAATAAACTTGTTAGTTAGAAGCGTTTTACAGCTTGAAGCCCTAGACTTTCACACAGGGAAAATAGTGAAAGCCGTTTCCTTTTCTTGGTTCATCCGCGAGGTTGATCACGTTAAACCTCTGCTCTCTAGTTTTATACTTCCCTACCTTTGGGAAAAGATATTGACTATCTAGGTTATCTATGTGCTTCATTATTTCATAGATCTCTATCCCTTCATCCCTAAGCCTCCTTCGCCCCAGGGAAAACAGCCCCAGGCATTCCAACCTCTCTTAAGAACTCAGACTATTCTTGACAATATTGTCTGCATTGTTTCGAGTTTGATGTTCACATAATCAAAAAATCACACAATACTCTTTGCAAGAGGCCCTTCGACCCATCAGGTCTGCACATAAAATGCCCTGTCCTTTCGATCTAATCTCACTTGCCAGCACTTGGCCAATAGCCTTGAATGTTATGGCGTGCCAAGTGCTCACCTTGGTAATTTATAATGGTTCTGAGGCATCCCGCCTCCACCATTCACCCAGGCAGTCCATTCCAGACCGTCACCACCCTCTGAGTAAAATAGTTTTCCCTCAAATCCCCCATCATTATCCCTCTGGTTTTGTAATCTATACACCGAATGATAAAGGCGAGTGTGCCAAATGCCATGTTTACCACCCTATCAACCTGCCTTTCCACCTTCTGAGATCCATGGGCAAACACGCCATGGTCCCTTTGTTCTTCGGAACTTCCCAGTGTCAGACCTTTCATGGCATAGTTCCTTGTCAATTTACTTGTTCCAAAGTGCATCACCTCACACTTTTCATCTGCCACTTATCTGTCTATTTGCGCATCTCATTTATATCTACTGTAACCCAAGACACTCAACCTCACTAATAACTACCCCGCCAATCTTTGTGTCTTTGGCAAAATGACTGATCCTGCCCACACACAGTCATCTTTGTCATTTAAATAAATGAAGAACAATAGGCGGCACAGCAGGGATCTCTCTGATGAGCCATTGGTCATTGACATCCTGTCACCAAAGCAGCCGTCTGTCACCTTACTCTGTCTCCTACCGCTAAGCCAATTATGAATCCACCTTCTCAGATCACCATATATCCCACGTACATTAGTCTTCTTAATAAATTCTCCCATCTGGGACGTTCTCAAAGCCTTTGCTGAAGTCCATCTAAAGTGCATTAACCGCACTAACCTCATCCACACGCTTGGTTACATGCTCAAATAATTAAATCAAATTTGTTTCGCATGTCCTCCCTCTGAACCATGCTGACTATCTCTGGTCAAACCTTGCCTATCCAAACCTTGCTTCTCTCATTCAGAATTTTCTCCAGTCGTTTACCAACCACAGGCGTGAGAGTCACTGGTCGATACTTCCCTGACTTGTCTCTACATACTCTCTTAACTAGTGGGCCCTCATTAAATGTTTTCCCGTCCTCTGGCACCTCCCTGGTGGTCAGGCAGGAATTCATAATTTCCGTCAGAGCCACTGCAATTTCCTGCCTTGCCTCCCACAACAGCCAGTGACCCAATACAGCCGAATCTGTAGATTTGTCCACTTTTAAACCCGACAATACCTTGTCACACCCTGTGATATCTTTTTTTTCTGGAACCTCAGAGTCTCTCTTACCAAGTTCCATAAATACCTCTTCATTCTCAATGGTGAAGAAACATTTAAAATGTTCGTTTAACACCGTATCAAATTGCTTTGCCTCCACCCACAGATTCCCCCATTATTTCCTCATGGACCCGATTCTTTCCCTGATTACCCTCTTCCAGTTGATGTACTTAGATGATATCTTAGGATTTTCCCGACTTTTAACAGCCAGATCTTTCTCATATCCCCTCTGAGCTCTCCTAATTGATTTTCTGAACTCCACGCTGCACTTGCTGTCTTCCACTAATGCCTCAACAGACTTAATCCCCTCATCCTTGTCTGTTTTCCTTCTTGTTGTAGCCTGAATATCTCTGGTCATCCAATGTTCTCGGGGTTTCGTCCAACTTGCTATTACCCTCCAGGTATCATGTCGTGCCTCTACCCTCCCCCTTTCATCTTTGAACACCCCCCACTGCTCTTCCATATATTTACCCACAAGGTACTCGTTCCAAACTACCTTGGCAAGATATATAGAACATAGAACATAGAACATTACAGCGCAGAACAGGCCCTTCGGCCCACGATGTTGCACCGACCAGTTAAAAAAAAAACTGTGACCCTCCAACCTAAACCAATTTCTTTTCGTCCATGAACCTATCTACGGAACTCTTAAACGCCCCCAAACTAGGCGCATTTACTACTGATGCTGGCAGGGCATTCCAATCCCTCACCACCCTCTGGGTAAAGAACCTACCCCTGACATCGGTTCTATAACTACCCCCCCTCAATTTAAAGCCATGCCCCCTCGTGCTGGATTTCTCCATCAGAGGAAAAAGGCTATCACTATCCACCCTATCTAAACCTCTAATCATCTTATATGTTTCAATAAGATCCCCTCTTAGCCGCCGCCTTTCCAGCGAAAACAATCCCAAATCCCTCAGCCTCTCCTCATAGGATCTCCCCTCCATACCAGGCAACATCCTGGTAAACCTCCTCTGCACCCTCTCCAAAGCCTCCACATCCTTCCTGTAATGTGGGGACCAGAACTGCACACAGTACTCCAAGTGCGGCCGCACCAGAGTTGTGTACAGATGCAACATAACGCTACGACTCCTAAATTCAATCCCCCTACCAATAAACGCCAAGACACCATATGCCTTCTTAACAACCTTATCTACCTGATTCCCAACTTCCAGGGATCTATGCACACATACACCTAGATCCCTCTGCTCCTCCACACTATTCAAAGTCCTCCCGTTAGCCCTATACTCAACACATCTGTTATTCCTACCAAAGTGAATTACCTCACACTTCTCCGCATTAAACTCCATCCGCCACCTCTCGGCCCAACTTTGCAACCTGTCTAAGTCTTCCTGCAAACTACGACACCCTTCCTCACTGTCTACCACACCACCGACTTTGGTGTCATCAGCAAATTTGCTAATCCACCCAACTATACCCTCATCCAGATCAATAATACATTTTACAAACAGCAGTGGCCCCAAAACAGATCCGTGAGGTACACCACTTGTAACCGCACTCCATGATGAATATTTACTATCAACCACCACCCTCTGTTTCCTATCCGCTAGCCAATTCCTGATCCAATTTCCTAGATCACCCCCAATCCCATACATCTGCATTTTCTGCAGAAGCCTACCATGGTGAACCTTATCAAACGCCTTACTAAAATCCATATATACCACGTCCACTGCCTTGCCCCCATCCACCTCCTTGGTCACTTTCTCAAAAAACTCAATAAGGTTAGTAAGGCACGACCTACCTGCCACAAAACCATGCTGACTATCACCTATCAATTCATTACTCTCCAAATAACTATAAATCCTATCCCTTATAATTTTTTCCAACATCTTGCCGACAACAGAAGTGAGACTCACCGGTCTATAATTCCCGGGGAAGTCTCTGTTCCCCTTCTTAAACAATGGGACAACATTCGCTAACCTCCAATCTTCTGGTACTATACCAGAGGCCAACGACGACCTGAAGATCAGAGCCAGAGGCTCTGCAATCACTTCTCTTGCCTCCCAGAGAATCCTTGGATAAATCCCATCCGGACCAGGGGATTTATCTATTTTCAGACCCTCCAGAATATCCTGCACATCCTCCTTATCAACTGTAATACTGTCTATTCTACTCCCTTGCAACCCAGTGTCCTCCTCAGCTATATTCATGTCCCCTTGCGTGAACACCGAAGAGAAATATTGGTTCAATGCTTCACCAATCTCCTCCGGTTCCACACATAACTTCCCTCTGCCATCTATAACTGGCCCTAAACTTGCCCTAACCAACCTTCTGTTCTTGACATACCTATAGATCCTGCCTAATTTTACTAAATTTACTCTCTCCAGCCCAAAATCGTTTCCTGCAACTGGTCAATTTCTTTGCCCATTATAAATGCGAATTGAACAATGCTGTGGTCGCTATGACCAAAATGCTACCCCACAAACACATCAACCATCCCTCCAGCTTCGTTCCCCAGAATTAAGTCCAGCACAGCTCATTCACTTCTTGGGTCCTCCACATCTTGATGTAAGTTGTCCATACGCAGTTAAGAGCTCCACTCCATCTCAGCCCTTAATATGGGTTGGTGGCACAGTGGTTAGCATTGTTGCGTCACAGTGCCAGGGATCCGGGTTCGATTCCCAGCTTGGCTCATTGTCTACGTGGAGTTTGCACATTTTCTCCGTGTCTCCGTGGGTTTTCTCCGGGCGCTCTGGTTTTCTCTCACAGTCAGAAAGACATGCTGGTTAGAAACACTGACCTAAAGAGGCGCCGGACAGTGGCGACTGGGGACTTTCACAGCAACCTCATTGCAGTGTTAATGCACGCCTTACTTGTGACTAATTAATAAACTTTAAATGATGGTTATCCCAAATAATGTTGGGAAAGTTGAAATCGCCTAAGATAATGACGCTCTTATTATTCTTACACCTCTCTACGAATTGCGGGCATATTTGCGTTTCAATTTCCCGTTGACTATCTGGGGTGAATAACAAACACTGACCAACGTTACTGTCCCTTTTTTATTCCTGAGCTCTACTCACAGATCTTCATTTGATGCCCCCTCCAAGATATGATCTCTCCTTACTGTATTAACTATCTCCTTAACTAGTAATGCAATGCCTCCTCCAATTATGTCGTCATTGTCTACAGAGATGGTGCCGATGTCGTCATTGTCGACAGAAACAGTGCCGATGTCGTCATTGTCTACAGGAATAGTGCCAGAAGACTGGAGGATAGCAAATGTTGTTCCCTTGTTCAAGAAGGGAAATAGAGGAAACCCTGGTAATTCTAGACGAGTGATCCTTGCTTCTGCTGTGGGCAAAGTTTTGGAAATGATTATAAGATATAGGATTTATAATAATCTAGAAATAAATCATTTGATTAGTGACAGTCAGAACGGTTTTGTGAAGGGTAGGTCGTGCCTCACAAACCTTATTGAGTTCTTTGAGAAGTTGACCAAAGAGGTGGATGAGGGTAAATGAGTTGATGTGGTGTATATGGATTTCAGTAAAGCGTTTGAGAAGTTTCCGCACGTTAAGCTATAGCAGACGATATGGAGGCATGGGATTGAGGGAGATTTAGGGCTTTCGACCAGGAATTGGCCAGCTGTAAGAAGACAGAGGGTGGCGGTTGATGGGTATGTTCATCCTGGAGTTCAGTTACAAGTGGTGAACTGCAAGGATCTGTTTTGGGGCCACTGCTGATTGTCATTCTTATAATTGACCTGGATGAGGGCGTAGAAGGATGGGTTAGTAAATTTGCCGATGACACTAAAGTCGGTAGAGTTGTGGACAGTGCGGAAGGTTGTCGCAGGTACAGAGGGACATAGATAAGCTGCAATGCTGGGTTGAGAGGTGGCAAATGGAGTTCAATGCGGAAAAGTGTGAGGTGATTCACTTTGGAAGGAGTAACAGGATTACAGTGTACTAATGGTAAGATACTTGGTAATGTGGATGGACAGTGAGATCTCGATGTCCATGTGCATAGATCCCTGAAAGTTGGCAACCAGGTTGATAGGGTTGTTAAGAAGGCATACAGAGTGCTAGCTTTTATTGGTAGAGGGATTGAGTTTCGGAGCCAGGACGTCATGTTGCAGCTGTACAAAACTCTGGTGCGGCCACACTTGGAGTATTGTGTACAGTTCTGGTCACCGGATTATAGGAAGGATGTGGAAACATGGGTGCAGCGGAGAATTACTCGGATGTTACCTGGTGTGGTGCGAAGGCCTTATGAGGAAAGGCTGAGGGACTTGAGGTTGTTTTCGTCAGAGAGAAGAAGGTTAAGAGGTGACATGATGATCAGAGGATTACATAGGATGGAGAGTGAGAGCTTTTTTCCACGTATGGTGAATGCTGGCACGAGGGGACATAGCTTTAAATTGAGGGGTGATAGCGATAGGATAGATGCCAGGGGTAGTTTCTTCACTGAGAGAGTAGTAAGGGCGTGGAATGTCCTGTCTGCAGCAGTAGTGAACTCGCCAACATTACGGGCATTTAAATGGTCATTGGATGAACATATGGATGATATTGGAATAGTGTAGGTTAGATGGGCTTTACACTGGTTTCACTGGTCGGTGCAACATCGAGGGCCGAAGGGCCTGTACTGCGCTGTAATGTTCAACGTTCTATGTTCCTCCTCTTTCACCCTCCTCCTCTGTCTCACCCGAAGATTCCACATCCCGGGATGTTGATCTGCCAAATATGACCCTCACTCAACCACTTCTCTGTGATGGCTATTAAATCACATTATATTTGCTATAATAGTGTAGCCAGAACTGAATGCAGTATTCCCTGAGTGGTCTTACCAACGTATTATCCAACTTCAACAAGACCCAATTCATGTATTCAATGCTCTGACCAATGCAACCAAGCATGCAGACTACCTTTGTCACCACTCTATCCACCCGTGACGACATCCTCAAGGAGCTATGAAACTGTACTCTGAGGTCTCACTTTTCTATAACTCTCCCCAGCGCCCTACCATTAACTTAGTAAGTCCTGCCCTGATTCAATCTACCAAAATGCATCACCTGGCATTTACGTAAGTTAATCTCCATCTGGCATGCAAGTTTGAGGTCACGTACCAGACGACTCAAGAACAGCTTCTTCTCTGCTGTTGTCAGACGTTTGAATGAACCTACCTTGCATTAAGTTGATCTTTCTCTGCACCCTCGCTATGACTGTAACACTACATTCTGCACTCTCTCATTTCCTTCCCTATGACCGGTATATTTAGTCTGTAAAGCGCGCAAGAAAGAATATTTTGTGCTGTATGGTCATCCGTGACAATAATAAATCAAATCAAATCAAATCAAATCAAATCAATTGATCGAGATCCCTTTGCAATCCCACATCAGCCTTTTCATTGTCGGCTATGCCACGAATCTTGGTGTCATCTGCAAACGTACTAACCATGCCTCGAAAATTCTCATCCAAATTATTAATAACAGGGAAACTCGCACCAATCCCTGAGATAACCGATGGTTACAGTCCTCCAGTTTGAAAACGAACCCTCTAATATCACCCGATGTCTTCTGCCATCAAGCCTCTTTGTATCCAATTGGCAAACTCACCCTGAGATTTAACCTTACGCCAAAACCTACCATGGGTACCTTGTCAAAGGCCTTGCTAAAGTCCATGGAGCTAGCGTCAACTCGGACCCACATCTATCCTCTTGGCTAGTCCTTCAAAACAATCAATGAAATTCGTGAGGCATGATTTCCCACTCACAAAGCCTTGCGAACTGTCCGGAATCAGTCATTGCCTCCCTCAGTGTCCGTCGATCCTATTTCTCAGAATAGATTTTAACAACATACACGCCACGGACGGTAGGCTCACCGGCCTGTAATTCCCAGGCTTTTCACTGCGGCCTTCTTCTTCAACAAAGGCCCTACATTTGCCATCCTGCAATCTTCATGTACATTACCCGTGGTTGTAGCTGATTCAAATATCGCTGCTGGGGGACGCGCAGTTTCCTCCCTCGCATCCCACAGCGACCTGGGATAAACTTGGCCAGGTCCCGGAGACTTATCTGCCTTGATGCGCTTTAAGACTTCCAGCACCTCCTTCTCTGTAATATGAACACGCTTCAAAACATCATTATTTATGTCCCCAAAGTTCTCTCACATCCATGCCTTCTCAACTGTAAATATTGATGAGAAATGCACATTTAGGATCTGACTATCTCTTCTGTATCCGCACATAGATGATTGTCCTTTATGTATTTGCCGAATCTCATTGTGGTCACCTTTGCCTTATCTGCCAAAGCAATCTCATGCCACTTTGTTGCCCTCCTGCACCCTCCATACTCTTCAGGGATCCACTTGATTCCAGTTGGCTATGAATGGAACATGCCTCCTGCTTGTTGCTGACCAGGGCCTCAATATCCCGAGTCACCCAGTATTCCATACATTTCCCAGTATATCATTTCAAGTCAGGATGCTGTGTGGTTTGGTGAGGAACTTGCTGATGCTGGTGTTCCCATGTATCTGCTGCCATTGAAGAAGGTTAAGAGGTGACTTAATAGAGGCATACAAGATGATCAGTGGATTAGATATGGTCGATAGTGAGAGCTATTTTCCTCGGATGGTGATGGCTAACACGAGGGGAAATAGCTTTAAATTGAGGGGTGAGACATATAGGCCAGAGGTTAGAGGTAGGTTCGTTACTCAGAGAGCAGTAAGGGCGTGGAATTCCCTGCCTGCAGCAGTAGTGGACTCGCCAACATTAAGAGCATTCAAATGGTTATTGGATAAACATACGGATGATATTGGAATAGTGTAGGTTAGAGGGGCTTGAGATTGGTTTCACTGGTCGGCGCAACATCGAGGGCCGAAGGGCCTGTAATGCGCTGTAATGTTCTATGTTCTATGTTCTATGGTCTGTTCACTTAACTTTAATAGTAATGTGCTTATCACGATCCCTCGTTCATACCCTTTTGAAAGCCTCCCACTTACCAGCTGCCCCTTTGCCTGCCAACTGACTCCCCCAATCATCTTTTGAAAGTTCGTGTCTGATACCATTAAAATTGTCCTTGCCCCAATTTCGAATTTTAACTTTTGGGCAAGACCTATCATTCTCCCAAGCTATCTTAAAACGAATGGTATTATGGTATCTGGTCCCAAAGTGATCCCTCACTAACACGTCTGTCACCTGCTCTTCCTTATTTACCATGCAGAGGTCAAGTTTTTCCCCTTCTCGAGCCGGCTCATCCACATACTGAATGAGAAATTGCTCATGAATACACTCAACAAATTTCTCTCCATCCAACCCTTGAATGCTATGGCTGTCCCAGTCAAAGTTGAGAAAGTTAAAATCCCCTACGATTCCTACCTATTTTTCTTGAAGCTACCGGTAACCTCCTTGCATATTTGCTCCTCAATTTCCCGCAATTTGGGGCCGATAGTGCAATCCAATAAAAGCGGCAGCTCCCGCTCTTATTTCTCAGTTCTGTGCATACAGACGCATTCGGCAAACCCTCATAAATATCCCCTCTCAGTCGTGACGTGTTTTCCCTAATTGGAAACGCAATTCCCCTCCTCTCTTTCCTCCTTTTTTTATCTTTCGCATAACATCTGTACCCTGGAATATTGAACTGCCAGTCCTTCTTTCATTTAGCAATTTTTCAGTAACAGCAATAATATCCCAGTTCCATGTACTCATCCATGCACTGGCTTCATCTGCCTTCCCCGTCAGGCCTCTTGCATTGAAATAAATACAATTTAATCTGGACTTCCCTTGCTTTCTGGTCTGCTTTCTCCTGCCCTGTGTAGTACCAGGATTACTAACATAGTTTAATATCCTCCCTTTAACCTCTGTGCTTTCCTCAATCATATACATTGTCTCCCTACTGCATCGGGCCCCACCCCCATGCCAAACTAGTTTAAACAATCCCGAGTGGTCCAGCAAATCTCCCTGCCAGGATATTAGTCACTCTCCAGTTCAGGTTTAACCATTCCCTCTTGAACAGGACAGCCCTGCTCCAGATGAGATCCCAATGACCCAAAAATCTAAATCACCACCAATCCACCACCTCTCAAGCCACGCGTCACCTGCCGTAGCGTGCTATTCCTATTCTTCCCAGCACGGAGCTCATGGATGTGTGGACCATTTTTGGCATTGATAGATGATGTGTTAACTGATATAACGCAGCAAGCGTGCACGATGGCAGATTGTCTTTTTCAAGGAGCATGCCATGAATAATTGAGGGCCTCAGATATATGTCATGGGGCATCAGCACTTTAAAATGTTTAATACTTATGTCGAACATTAACAGATTAATGTATTCACGTACGATTTCGATAGAAAGTTCTCAGGGAATGTGCGAGAGGGACATAGAGGGACAGAAGTGAGATTGGGGAGGTTTGAGTGATGGCCCAATAAATTTCCCAAACGACGACAAGAATTTGAGAAGTGTGAATTTATTCACTTTCGTCTGAGGAATAGAAAAACAGAATGTGCTCAAAATAAAAGTTAAGATTTTAGTGTGAATTCTAACACGGACATGGGCGTTTTTGAAAATGGAACACAGCATGTCAGGACGAGGTTGCACTTGGAAAGGACTTAATCTTGTTGTTTTTCTTACAAAGCAATAAGAATAAAACAATTAGGATGCCCTGCGAAAGTTCCACATGACTTTGCTGAGAACACATCTGCTACACTGTTTGAAGTTTTGTCTCCTCATTTAAGGAAACATGTATGTGCATTGCAGAGTCCAAATGGACTATTCAAGATATTGGCTCCTGTGATGAGGGACCTTAATTTAGGAGAGAATAAAAAACCTGGAATTATTATTCTGTGGGTCTTTGACAATGAGAGGTGATTTCAATGATTCCAAACGTAATCCTGAATGGACTCATTGCCACAGTTCATCCACTTTTGCATCCTCTGGATCGTGGACATGTACCTCACTCCACAGGAACCGAAGGAAATCCAGGGCTGCATCAGATTCAGTTCATCTCTGCCTTTTGCACCCCTATAAATAATGTTTTTTCTCATTAGACCTTCCCAACACTACAATTTATGTACTCGTCCTCCATTTTGCACTGTGCCAATTCGGCAGTCTTTGGTGTATTAACAGGTCTGTCCGTTCTCTTTTGACATTGGAAATATGAAGTTCTGAAGGCAGAACTGAGCGTTCAGTTAGGTGTAAGGCCCAGGTGGGTTCATACTTCATATGTAGCCTGGCTGTTATCTTCACGACAAAAAAATAGAATCACGATGATGAGTTACTTGCTCAAAGAACGAAGGCGTCCAACCCGCTATCCTCTTTCCTATGATAGGTAACAGTTGCGTATCGTCGGTAATCTGATCTAGAATTCACCCAATGTTTGTTTTTGTGTTTTCTAATCATACTTAATTTCACTATACATGTAACTGATGATGTGCAGTTACGGGATTTTAATGTTAAATTTTAGTTTTCTGTCCTCACTCATCTTATCATGCAGATATCTCTCTTACAACTGACAGCCAAAATGCAGCACTCTCACCCAATTTCAGTAAAAAATATAAACGTTTCATAGGGTTGAAATTGATCTGTGGGTGACAAAAACAAATGATCCAAGAGCCAGTCGCACTTCAGCGAGTGCTGACCCGGCCAGAAGTTAATATTGCATATTCAGATTATTTCTCTTTGCCTCTTGTACTGCCTTGTGGACGAGAGTGTGAATTTCTGGTGACGATCAACCTTGTAATTATCCAGCCACTGGACTCACTTATAGTCTTATAGTCTCAGACATCAGTATCACATAACGTCCTTCTGTATAATTATTCCATGAGAGTCATGGATCATCTTACTGCTCAATTCGAACCAAATAATTGTTCGTGAAATTGCCCAATCGGCAAGAAGAAAATGGAAAATGTTTCTTAAACATAACTGCAACAAGTTTCCTGGGGACAAATCATCCTTAATTGAGTGTAACAGTGATTAAGAGGAAGAGAGAGTTGTATGAAATGTACAGGCAGCAAGGAACACATCAGACGCTCGAGGAGTATAAAAAGTGCAAGAAGCTACTTAAGAGGAAAATCAGGAGGGCTAAAAGAAGACATGAGGTTGCTTTGGCAGACAGAGTGAAGGAAAATCCAAAGAACTTCTATAGGTATGTTAGGAGCAAAAGGAGAGTGAGGGATAAAATTGGTCCTCTTGAAGACCAGAGTGCTCGACTATGTATGGAACCAAAAGAGATGGGGGAGATACTAAATGGTTTTTGTGCATCCGTATTTACTGAGGAAACGGGCATGGAGTCTACGGAAATAGGGCAAACTGGTAGGGAGGCCATGGAACCTTTACAGATTAAAGGGGAGGAGGCGCTTGCTGTCTTGAGGCAAATCAGAGTGGATAAATCCCCAGGACCGGTTAGGGTATTCCCACGGACCTTGAGGGAAGCTAGTGTTGAACTTGCAGGGGCCCTGGCAGACATATTTAAAATGTCAGTATTCACGGGGGAGGTGCCGGATGATTGGAGGGTGGCTCATGTTTTTCCGTTGTTTAAAAAAGGTTCCAAAAGAAATCTGGGAAATTATCGGCCAGGAAGTTTGACATCAGTGGTGGGCAAATTATTGGAAGGTGTGATAAGGGATAGGATCTACAAATATTTGGATAGGTAGGGACTTATTAGGGAGAGTCAACATGGCTTTGTGCGTGGTAGGTCATGTTTGACCAATCTATTAGCGGTTTTCGAGGAGGTTACCAGGAAAGTGGATGAAGGGAAGGCGGTGGATGTAGTCTACCTGGATTTCAGCAAGGCCTTTGACAAGGTCACTCATGGAAGGTTAGTTAGGAAGGTTCAGTCGCTACGTACACATGGGGAGGTAGTAAATTGGATGAGACACTGGCTCAATGGAAGACGCAGTCTGTGCACTATTGGAGAACAGATATCCACCCCATCTGTCGAAGGAGCTGTGCTCCGAAAGTTTATGGTATTTCCTACCAAATAAACCTGTTGGACTTTAACTTGGTGCTGAGAGACTTCTTATAATGGAAGACGCCAGAGAGTGGTTGTGGAGGATTGCTTCTCTGAGTGGAGGCCTGTGACTAGTGGTGTGCCGCAGGGATCGGTGTTGGGTCCATTGTTGTTTGTCATCTATATCAATGATCTGGATGATAATGTGGTAAATTGGATCAGCAAGTTTGCTGATGATACAAAGATTGGAGGTGTAATGGACAGTGAGGAAGGTTTTCAAAGCTTGCAGAGGGATTTGGACCAACCAGAAAAATGGGCTGAAAAATGGCAAATGGAATTTAACGCAGACAAGTGTGAGATATTGCACTTTGGAAGGACAAAC
The DNA here is from genome assembly GCF_964213995.1 of Mustelus asterias. Taxonomy (NCBI): domain Eukaryota; kingdom Metazoa; phylum Chordata; class Chondrichthyes; order Carcharhiniformes; family Triakidae; genus Mustelus; species Mustelus asterias. The sequence continues at coordinate 693,334 of NW_027590080.1, forward strand.
CTAAGAAGAACGTATAGGGTAAATGGTAGGACTCTGAAGAGTGCTGTTGAACAGAGGGATCTGGGAATACTGGTACAGAATTCCCTAAAAGTGAGATCACAGGTGGATATGGTCGTAAAGAGGGCCTTTGGTACATTGGCCTTTATAAATCGGAGTATCGAGTATAAAAGTTGGAGTGTTATGGTAAGGTTATATAAGGCATTGGTGAGGCCAAATTTGGAGTATTGTGTACAGTTTGGTCACCTAGTTACAGGAAGGATGTAAATAAGATTGGAAGAGTGCAGAGAAGGTTCACAAGGATGTTGCCGGGACTTGAGCAGCTGAGTTACAGAGGGAGATTGAACAGGTTGGGACTTTATTCCCTGGAGCGTAGAAGATTGAGGGGAGATTTGATAGAGGTGTATAAGATTTTGATGGGTATAGATAGAGTGAATGCAAGCAGGCTTTTTCCGCTGAGGCTAGGGGAGAAAACAACCAGAGGGCATGGGTTAAGGGTGAAAGGAGACAAGTTTAAAGGGAATATTAGGGGGGGGCTTCTTCACGCAGAGAGTGTTGGGAGTGTGGAATGAGCTGCCGGATAAAGTGGTAAATTGGTAAAAGTGGTAAAGTGGTAATTTTAACATTTATGAACAACTTGGACGGGTTCATGGATGAGAGGGGTGTGGAGGGATATGGTCCAAGTGCAGGTCAGTGGGACTAGGCATAACATGGTTCGGCACAGACAAGAAGGGCCAAAAGGCCTGTTTCTGAGCTGTAATTTTCTATGGTTCTATGGTTCTTAAGTCCCTTTCCTGTGGCACAAACGTGATCGAGATAATGTTTACGAATGTCAGTGAAACATGTCCTCCCGCTGAGTGATGAAACTCTTGACGTCTTCACTATTGTTACACATTTGGCCGCCAAATAGTATGCCGGTGAAAATGTTGGACTTCGAAAATAAAATAACATTGAATCAACGAACCGAACTACTTCTTGTCTGTGACGCCTGAGACCATTCGCAACCTGGCAACACACACAAGGAATCTAGTTCGGGCAACAGGATAAAAGAAGGGCAGATCTGTAGAATAAGTTGATTTTCGGTAAGTGACTGTTGCAACTTCCCAATTTCAAGTCCAGTTTCATCCTTTCTCGCAGTAAATGTTACTCTGCTATTAGTTTTCCCGGTAACTCGTTGTATCTGCGTCCAGTTATTTTGTGACTCATACACGAGAGCAATCAGGTCCTTTGGCATTTGAATGTTGCTACATCGCAATATTTAGATGGCGTATTTTCTAGATTGTTTATGCTAAAATGGCCAATTTGGAATTTTGCGCATTTACTCCGTTTGACAGGTGGTTGCCACTTCATTTAAGCGATCTATTTGATTTATGTTTGTTTGGACATGAGGGGATTAACTCAAAATGTTTGTTCAGTGACTGTAACTGATGACATTCTCGTAGGATCGTTAATTGTCACAACTGTGCTTTTCCATCTCCTCTTAAAAAGGGAACACTTTTACTCTGTCTCACCGACAATCTCCAGCAGCATCACCTCCAACACGAACAGGCATCAGTAATTCCATTGAGGTGGAGCGGATAGATCAGAACCGAAGAACAACATGTTGAAGTGTTGCAGGAACGGATCAGAATCCGAAACACGAGACTGGAATGTTGCAACAATGGACAGGCAATTCTCCAGTCTGCTGCAAGCACTTTCTGGGACTGATCAACAATCGTCATTACTTCACCGGATCAATCTCACGATTGAAATGATTGGAACGCTCTACTACCCAATACTCGCTGCGTTTGGTGTAACAGGTAACCCTCTCTACTCTAAATGCATTGTCAATGACATGTACTTATCTTACTGATCTTGTTAGATATTTGCGATCCGAATCCATTCTTTTCAGTTTCCGTTATGGACTTTTAAAGTTGACTGAAACAGACTGTTCGCAGAATGCATTTGCCACTTTGACACTAAACACATTTACAAATCTTTATCTCAGCCGATACTAATTTTGTGCAAAGGCACTTCCGTAGTATGGACGATTTGCAATCTGTGTCAGCCCATCTGATGCATTGACCTTCAGTCGCACATTTGTGAGATAGAATTGTGACTATTTCAATACTATCCTGTCTACTCTACCAATAACAAATGTTTCTGATCCACACAGGTTATAGAAATCCCCTGGTTGCATTCAGATCGCGCAGAAATTGTACCTGCATCTAATCCATGCTCACGAATCTGCATCGGTCGCTGATCTTTGAACACCTGAATTTTAGTAATCTCAATGTTTCATATGAACGATGCATCGCCCCCCACCCCCCGGCCAGGACCCATAAAATAATAAAACTACAGCAGGAGCCTATTCAACCGATCATGGTTGCATTGGCTCTCCAAATACGCATTCTGAATTAATGCAATTCTTCAGCTTCTCCCACCGTCATTGATATAATAAGAACATGTTCTTTCGAATGCCTCGACTGACCCTTCCTTCACGACTCTTCCAGGCAGTGCTTCCCAGATTCAAATCATTCGTTATCTGAAAAAAAGTATTTTCTTTCTCAATGCATGTTTCATTACATTGGAAGCCACATTACGTTTATGACCTCTCTTCTCAATCACATTACGAGTGGGAACAGTTTCTACAAAGCGTCAAAATCAAGATTGAGAACAAATCTGTCAAATGTGTCCTTAACCTCTTCTCCCCAAGAATAATAATCCAAACCTTTCCAATCGCTCTCCAAAACCGACGACCTTGCTCCCTGGTACCATTCCTTGGAATCGCTCAAAAGCATGATCATCCTGCCTAATCTCTGACGCGCTGACTGCACACAGCCTAACTCATGTCTTGTGTACGGTCGGCATAATCACATTGGTCTTGCAATGTATGCCCAAATTAAAATCAGTTAAAATTACTGTATGATTTAATAACTGCTCGCTCCACCTCTCCTGCTATCTTGAAGTGTCTAAGCCTTAAATGTAAAGGCCTGGATACCAGAATTTAGTCAAAGTGTTTTTTTTTTATGTTCTTCTTTTCAACAGCATCACCTCACGCTTTGGGCCGAGAATGGACTCAAATGTTAGCATTTGGCCATTTCCCTCGGAACCTTCCTATCCATGTACTTATCCAAATGCTCATATAAATCATAGAATCCCTACAGTACAGAAAGAGGCCATTCGGCCCATCAAGTCTGCACCGACCACAATCCCACCCAAGCCCTACCCATATCCCTACATATTTACCCACTAATCCCTCTAACCTACGCATCTGAGGACACTAAGGTCAATTTTAGCATGGCCAATAAACCTAACCAGCTCATCTTTGGACTGTGGGAGGAGACCGGAGCTTTTTAAACGTTGTTATTTAATCTGCCTCCACCACTTTTTCTGGCAGCTCATTCCATATATGCAATGTCCTCTGTGCGAAAAAAACTGTCGCTCACTTCCCTTTTAAATATTTCCGCTCTCACGTTAAACTATGCGATCTCCCCCTGGTCTTCAATCCATCAACCCTGGGAAAACGACGAAGGGTTTGGGAAGTGCGGGGGGTGGGAGGTGGGTGTTCTCCTGATGGGCACCACGGCCTCTGGTGCAATGATGTGTGGATAAGGTGGATTTACCTAGTTTCAGGGGAATTAGCAGCGTAAACATGTGTGGTTATGGGAAAATAGTCTTGGTGGGTTTGTAGTCGGTGCACTCTGTTGGCAGAATGGCCTCCTTCTGTGCTGTAGTGATTCTAGGATTTTATGAACTGTGCCCCCATTCTTTTTAAGACCTCAATAATCTCACCATCCCCCTACACATGATCTTATGTTCGAAGGTATAACACCCCAGTCTGGCCAACCACTCCCTGCAATTCAGGTCCACTAGTACTGGCAACATCCTCATAAATCTTCTTTGCATTCTTTCCAGTTTATCATTGTTTTTCCTGTAACAGAGTGATGAAAACTATACCCCGCACTCCAAGTGCCTCCGCACCAACGACTTCGACAACTCTAACAAAATTTCCCAACTCCTATTCTCAATGCCCTAACTGATGAACAGTAGTGTGCTAAATGCCTTATTCGCCAATCTGTCTACCTGTGACGCTGCTTTCAATGAAATATGAATCCATAATCCTGGGCCCACCTGTTCATCAACAATCTCTAGGGTCCTATCATCCACTGTATAAGTTATACCTTGGTTTGACTTTCCAAAATGCAGCGTCACACACTTATCTGTATTGAAATCGATTTGCCAATCCTCGTCCCACATTCCTAACTGATCAATATTCCTTGTAATTTTTGATAACTGTCTTCGCTATCAATGATACTTCCTAATTTAGTAACAGCTGCAAACTGAATATCCTGGATACCAACACCGACCCATGAGGCACACTATTAGTCACAGTCAGTCCTGCAGTCCACAAAGTAACTTTTAACGAGCACGCTCTGCATCCTAACATCGAGGGGTGCCACGGTGGCAGAGTGTTTAGCACTGCTGCCTCACAGCACCAGGGAACTGGATTCAATTCCGGCCTCGTGTCACTGTCTGTGTGGAGTTTGCACATTTGCTCCATGTCTGCATGGGTTCCCTTCGGAAGCTCCGGTTTCCTCCCATGGACCAAAAATGTGTGGGTTAGGCTGATTAGCCTCGTGTCAGGGAAATTAGCCACGTAAATATGTGGGGTCACGGGAAAATGACCTGGTTGGGTATGTAGTTGGTGCAGATTCGATGGGCCGAATGGCCTCCTTCCCTGCTGTAGGGAGTCTAGTATTCTATGATATATGCCCCTCGTGATTTTTAACAACACAAAAATGTCACTCCCCGCATCCCCATTCCCCTATGTTCCAAGAAATAAAGCCATCATCTGGTCAAGCACTCCCTGTAATTCGGGTCCACTAAGCCTGGCAACATCCTCATAAATCTTCTTTGCACCCTTTGCAGTTTATCAATGTCTTTCCTGTAACAGGGTGACCAGAGCTGTTCCAAGTACTCTCAGTGCCTCCCGAGTAACAACTTATACAACCCCAACGCAATTTCCCAACTTCCTATTCTCAATGCCTTGACTGATGTAGGGCAATGTACTAAATGCCATCTTCGCCACTCTGTCTAACTTTGATTGCGCTTTCAATGAAATATGTATTTGTAATCTGAGATCAAATGTGTTCCCCGACAGTCTCCAGGGCCCTATCATTCAATGTATAAGTCCCACCCTTGTTTGACTTTCCATAATGCACTGCCACGCACTTATATGTATTGAAATCGATTTGCCAATTCTCGGCCCACGTTCCTAGCTGTTCAATAGCCCCCTGTAATTTTTGATAACCGTCTTCTACGTCAATGATCCCTCCCAGCACCATCATGAAACTTAATATCCGTGCCTTGTGCATTCAGATACAAATCATTATATTAGCAATTAATAACATTGGCATTGAACATTCAAACCTCAATAATGTATATAAATAATGAACATTATGGTTCCCAGCACCTAACCATGAGGCATACCATTCGTCACAGACCTGGAGTCAGATAAACAAACTTCAAATCTCACCCTCTGCTTCCTAACATCGAGGGGTGGCACGGTGGCAAGCTTCTTCACGCAGAGAGTGGTGGGAGTGTGGAATGAGCTGCCGGATAAAGTGGTAAATGCGGGGTCACTTTTAACATTTAAGAAAAACTTGGACGGGTTGATGGATGAGAGGGGTGTGGAGGGATATGGTCCAAGTGCAGGTCAGTGGGACTCGGCATAAAATGGTTCGGCATAGACAAGAAGGGCCAAAAGGCCTGTGTCTGAGCTGTAATTTTCTATGGTTCGATGGTTCTATGGTTCTATGTTTACCACTGCTGTTCCACAGAGTCAGGGAACCGGCTTCACTCCGCCTCGGGTCACTGTCTCTGTGCAGTTTGCATATTCTCCCAGTGTTTGCGGGTGTTTCCTCCGGGTTTTTCGGCTTCCCCCCACAGTCCAAAAGTCTGCAGGTTAGGTTGATTGGGCATGCTAAATTGACCAGAGTGTCAGGAGATTGGAAGATAAATATGTGCCGTTACGGGATTTAGCCTGGGTAGGATTGTAGTCGCTGCAGACTCGATGGGCCGAATGTCCTCGTTCTGCCCTGTGGGGATTCTCTGAGTAAATGTTGCATTCAACTTGCTATCTCTCTCTGGTTCTCATGAGCTCTAACCTTCCAAACTAGCCTCCCTTGCGGGACTTTGTCAAAGGCCTTCCACAAGTCCAAATAAACATCATCCATTGCCCTACCAGCATCCATGCTCTTGGATCCCTCTTCGAAAAATTCGAAAACAATCTTCCGACATGACTTCTCAAGCACAAATCTGTGCAGACCATGCCTGATCGGACTCTGACAATCCAAATGATTGTCGATCCTATTCTTCAGAATCCCCTCCACTATGATTACTAAAACTGATGACAGATGTAGCGGCTTGTAGTTCCCGGGCTTGCCTTCTTGAAATCTGGGACAATATTAGCCACCCACCAGGCATCTGGAACTTTGACTTTGGAAAGAGATGAAGCAAGTATCTCTGCAAGTGCATCTGCAAACCCCTTACCTCACCTCCTACAAGATCCGAGGGTGCATGTAATCAGGCAAAATGGATGTATCGACATTAATGCGCGTGAAGGCTGCAGATCCCTAGTAATATGCATGTGGCCAAGACGTCACAACTTGTTTCCCTTATTTATTTTACACCCATTATGTTCTCCACATGAAGCACCAAGGAGATATATTCAATAAACATCTCACACAACTCCTGTTGCTCCACACAGATGGCCATGCTGATATTTAAGGGAACCTGTTCTATATCAAGCAGTCTTTTACTCTTAAAGTACCAACACAACCTCTTGGAAATGTATTTAACCTTCCTTGCCAGAGCCATCTCATACGCTTTTTTTTTGCTTCTTAATTTTTCTCTTCAGTTTAAGTTTACTTATTGTAAGGTTATCAAGTGATTCGCCCGTCCTCGATGGCCTGAACACAATATATGCTTCCTTCACCAGAGCCTCAATGTCACTAAACTTGCCAAACTTTCTCTTCATCCAAACAGGTATATCCTGCCCCTGGACTCTTTATATCACACAAATAAAAGCCTCACTTTTTACAGTCATTCATTTCGCTTCAAAATAACTCAGCGAATCGACATCTGCCAGATCCAGCCTAATGCACCGAAGTTGGCCCTGCACCAGATTAGGAACCTTGGCGCCTGTCCTAACATTTTGCATAACAATTTAAAAGCTCGTAATGCCATGGTCATTGGAAACAAAGGGCTCCCAAATGACACTGCAGTCACCTACCTCACCACTTTCAGAGAAGGTGTTCCAGTTTTGCACCCTCCTCAGGAGGGCCCGAAGTATATTGTTTCAGGAAATTTTCTTAGTTACATTGAAAACTACCCTTTCCAGGCCCTTTGCACTCTGGTGGTCCAGTCAATAATGGGGAATTTAAAATCTCCCGCTCACACTGCTCTATTATTCTTGCAACAACCTGCAATCTCTACAAGTCCGCTCTTCCAGTTGCCGCTGGCTCTGGAGTGGCAATAATACATGCCCATCAACGTGACCATGCAGATGCTCTTTCGAAGTTATATCCATATGAACAAATTTGAACCCCAGGAATATCCCTGAAAATTGTTGTTAAGGCCTCCCTTATCAAAATGGCAACACCCCCTTCTCGCTTACCTGTACGTCCGACACCTATGTAACATCTGTATCCTGAAACATTGAGCTGCCAGTCCTTCCTGTGTCTCAGCCAGATTTATGTTATGGCGAAAATATTCCATTCCCCTGAGTCAGACCACGCTCTGAGCTCGTCCACCTTACTTTTTGAGCTTCGGCTGTTATAACAAATGCAGTTTAAACCAGAAGTCTTTTTTTTCTACCTTTACTGTGCCCCTGGATATCCTGATGATTAAACTTGCGCTCGTTGGCTCCCGTATTTCAACTGAATTATCGCTGGCCACTCTCTTGTTCAGAGTCCCAATTGCCTGCCACGCTCAGTTAAACGCTCCCACGTAGCAGGAGCAAATATCCCTGCAATGATAATGCATCCCTTCAGTCGAAATGTAACTATTCCTCTTGCATAGGTCTCCTCTATCCCTGAAGAGATCCCAATGATTCAATAACTTAAATCCTTGCCCATTTCACCAGCTCCTCATGCACACATTCAACTTGCCTATTTTCAATTGCTGTCCTCACTGGCAAGTGGCATTGAGAGTAATTCAGAGATCACTAGCTCCGAGGTATTGCTTTTTAACTCCTTACCTGTTGAGTTTATTTGATTTGATTTATTATTGTCACATGTATTGGTATACAGTTGAAAGTATTGTTTCTTCCGCTATATACAGACAAAAATACCGTTCAGAGAGAAGGAAAGGGGAGAGTGCAGAATGCTCTGTTAAAACCACAGCTCGGATGCAATGAAAGATCAACTTCATGCAAGGTCGCTTCATTCAAAACTCTGATGGCAGCACGGAAATAGCTGTTCTTGAGTCGGTTGGTCTGTGACCGCAGACTTTTGTATACTTCTCCCGATGGTTGAAGGTGGAATAGAGAATGTCTGGAGTGCGTGGGGCCCATAATTAGTTATGTTTTGTCAAGCAGCAGGGAAGTGTAGGCACATTCATTTGATGGCAAGGTGGTTTGCATGATGGATTGAGTGACTATTTCGACCTTTTGAAGTTTCTTGCGGTCTTGGGCAGAGCAGAAGCCAAAACTAAGCTGTGATAGAACCAAAAATAATGTTTTCTATGGTGCTTCTTTGAAAGTTGGTGAGATGACAAATTTCGTTGGTCTTCTGAAAAGGTAGAGGCGTTGGTGAGCTTTGTTCACCACAGTGTCGGCCTGGGCAACCAGGACCGATTGTTGGTGATCTGGACTCCTGAAAACTTCCAGCTGACGTCCATTTCTACTTCGTCCCCATTAATATAGAAAGGGGCATGCTATCCAATCCGCTTCCTGAAGTCGATGATAACCTCCTTCGTTTTGTTGACATTGAGGGAGAGATTATTGTCGCCGCAGCAGTTCATCAGATTCTCTATCTCAGTCCTGTACACTGTCTCATCATTGTTTGAGATCCGACTCACTAAGGTGGTGTCATCTGCAAACTTGAAAATCGAGTTGGATTCGAATTTGACCAGACATAGATGTAAAAGACCAGTAATAGATGTATAAGGAGCAGAGTAGGGAGCTCAGAATACAGCCTTGTGGGGCACCAGTATTGAGAATAATCGTGGAGGATGTGTTCTTTCCTATACTTACTGATTGCGTCTATGGGTTGGGAAGTTCGGGATTCACTCGCAGAGGGAGGAGCCAAGGCCCTGACCATGGAGTTTGGAGGTGGGTTTCATTGGAATGATGGTATTAAAGGTTGAGATGCAGTCAAGAATTGGAAGTATGACATATGTGTCTTTGTCGTCCAGATGTTCCAGCGTTGAGTGCAGGGCCAGGGAGATTCATTCTGCTGTGGGGCTATGGCGGTGGTCGACGACGTGTAGTGGATCGAGGCAGTCTGGAAGGCTTTACTTGATTCGTGCAATGACTAACATTTCGTTGCACTTCATTATCATGTATGTTAGAGGCAGCGGATGATAGCCATCAAGGCACGCTGCTTGGCCATTCTATAGTACTGGGATGATGGTCGCCTTTTTTAAGGCGATAGGGTGCTCAGATTTTTGTAAAGAGAGGCTGGAGGTGTCTTCAAGTACCCCCGTCAGCTGATCCACACAAGATCTGTTTGCTTGTCCAGATACTCCATCCGGGCCAGTCACGTTCCGTGGATTGACCTTCAATAAAGCTGCTCTAACATCTAAAATGGTGACCTCAGATACAGACTCCCACGCTGGAGGACATGCTCTCGCTGACCTCTTGATCAGAAGGGACATATAATGCATTGAGCTTATCAGGGAGGGGTGCATTTGAGCCGACGATTTTACATGCCTTCATCTTGTCGGTTGCTTTGTCTTGCAGACCTTTCCATAGTCGTTGGGGGTCCATGTGACGAGCATGAGACTATAGCTTAATCCGGTAGTGCCTTTTGGCACATTTGATGGATCTCCTTCGAATGTATCTGGCTTTATTGTATGGGTCAGGGTCACCTGACTTGAATGCCCCAGGCATAGACTTCATCAACCAGTGGATATCGATGTCCACCCATGGTTTCCTATTGAGAAACACACGGACTTGTTATTTTGACACACACTCTTCTACACACTTGCTAATGATCTCAGTTATTATACTGCCATACTCGTTCTGGCTGGTCCCAGAGTGTTTAGATACCGACCAGTCAACTGACTCTGTGCAATCCTTTCGGAGATTATCCGATTCCTCAGAGCAACATTGCACGAGTTTCTTTGACGGATTCTCCAGCTTCAACTTTTTCTTGTCAGCCGGGAGCAGGAGCACAGCCTTGTGGTCTGATTTGCAAATGTGTGGGTGGGTAATAGAGCGGTAGGTATGTTTGATATTTGAGGAGATTTGGTCTTGGGTGTTTGGGCCTCTGTTGGAATAGAAGACGTTCTCAATCCCGATGCTCACTCCTCATGACCTCATAACTTTTCCTTTCTACATCATTTGTACTAATGTATACAATGACCTTTAAGCATGAAAGGAGAGAAATCCCCAGGGCCTGATGAGATCTGGTGAGGGAGCCAAGGGCGGAAATTGCTGAGGCCTTGATAGAAATCTTTGTATCCTCATTGGCTACAGTTGATCTACCAGAGGACTGGAGGGCAGCCAATGCTGTTCTCGTTTTTTTTTCAGACGGCCAACAGGGCTAATCCAATAAATTATAATCCGATGGGCTTGATGCCAGTGTCGGAAAATTATCGGAAAAAAACTCAGAGGGACACGATTCATTCACATTTGGAAACAAATGGATTTAATGGTTATCTGCAGCATGGATTTTGTGAAGGGCCAGTTGTCCGTCACGAAGTTGATCAATTTTTTGGAGGAGGTGACAAAGATGGTAGATGATGAAAAGGCAGTGCATTTTGCATACATGAACGCCAGTAAAGCATTTGATAACGTACCCCATGGTAGACTGGTCCGAAAGGAGAAGTCACACAAGATCAGAGCAGAGCTGGCATGTTGGATGCAGAACTCGTGTGGCCATCGAATACAGAGTGTAGCATTGAAGGGGTGCTTTTCTGAATGGAAGCCTGTGAAAATTGATATTCCACAGGGATCTGTTCTGGGACCTTTGTTCTACATTGTATATATAAACGATTTGGGCGAATATGTAGCTGGTCTGTGTATCAAGATCTCACGCACCACAAAATTGGTGGCTTTGTAGATCGTGAGGAAGATTGTCAGTGGTTACAGCATGATATAGTTCTGTTGAAATCTTGGGCAGAGAAATGGTAAATGGAGCTTAATCTGGACAAGTGTGAGCTCATGCATTTTGGAAGGTCCAATGCATGTAGGAATTATGCAGTAAATAGTAGAACCCTTCAGAGTATTGGCAGGCAGAGTGATCTAGGCATAAATGTCCACCGATCACTGAAGGTGGCAACGCAGGTTGATACATTAGTCAAGAATGCATTTGCATGCTTGTGTAGTGAGAAAAGTACCACTAGATCAAGCTTGAAGGTTTCAAGTTTACAGTTTTATTTTAACGAAGCTTCGTGGAAAAAGGCACGAACAAGCAGCAACACCTTCTCGCAATGAGACAATAGGAGCAGTCCATCTTTACACCCTTTACACAATAGATGGACCGGACATCTAGCCATTGTCACATCATTGTAATCAAGTAGGTGACCGATCGTTAACACGTCGTTCTAGACAAAAACAGACAGATACAGACATGAACTTGTTAACATTGCAGTGTCTGAGGAATGGATACATTTCCTACCTCAGTGGCTATCAATGGGTTTTAGTTTCGGCCTATTAATATAGTAAGTTACAGTATTTGGTTTTCCTGAGTGTCTTTAATCCTAAGTAATTATGTGGGCTAAGAGTCAGTGTCCGTTTAATGCGTCTTCCCCAGGTGACTGTTTGTGTGCCAGGCCACCATCTTATGTGCATCCATGTGTACATTTTTCCTCCTTCAGTCCCCGCTTTTGGTCGGATTATGAGTTTCACTCATCCTTAGACCAATAATAGAATTTTTATGTGTATAATTCTTTGTTCTTCTTCTTTCCTTCTCCGTTTCTTCTGATGTCTTCAGAGATCTTCATCGGGGTTTCTCGTTCGATGTATACACAGGCTCCTGGCACATTTCTAGTCACCATCACCTTCCAACAGACGTTTAGGCATCCAACAATGAGAGAACAGACAATTACAACTGAAATGAGCATGACCAATCGATGTAAGAAGTAAGATTCCCAGCCGCCCCCCGAACCCCCCGCCACCACCTCCCCCCCCCCCCGCCCCCCCCCCCCCCACGCCCCCCGCCCCGCACTAGCCATTCCAGCTAGTTACTTCCTTTCTTGGGTCCCTGTCTGAAGCTATCAAGTTGTTCTCTGATGCTATTGATGACCTGTGCAATGTTATAGGACTCGTCTGTGACATGGGTTATTCATTTATTGCCTATAATTGTCCACACTCCCCCTTGTTGTGCTAGCTGATAGTCCACTGCGTATCGTGTCTGTTGTGCATATGATCTCAGTTCAGCCATTTCTTGATTAAAAGCCTCCAGTGCTTTTGAAGTGCTGTTTCCCAGGACTGTTAGTCCACAAACAATATGATTCCTATTCTTTGCACGAATCACTCCTGCTGCCCCCAGCCCCCCCCCCCCTCTCTCCCGCCACCCCCCCCCCCCCGCAGAGATAAGGCTCCAAGGAACGCATATCCCAGTGAGGATCCCATTGTGCCGGGGGCTTCCCAGTTAGCGCACAATTCTTTGCTGATAGCCCGAGTTACTATTCTCCTCTGAATATGCCCCTTCTGAGGGCATGGAACAGTCAGTGGTCCGATTGTTCCTACTGCCAAACTATTCCGAGGTTTGGTGTTTCTGTCATGCAAGTACCATTGAAGAGGAACACATATCCCTTCTAAACCCGGTAACATTTAGTGTCTTAATTATGAGTTCGTTCACATTCCCAATTGTTGGGTTTTCTTGACTCCCCGTTTGATCCCACCAACTTGTCCGTATCAAATGGGCATGTCCATTTGTCTGAGCTTACGTGAGTTCCATTGAATTGTCCACAAATACGCTGTCTTCCCGCGGTTATATTCAGACATTTCTGTTCATCACAAGTGCAAGTAAACTGTCCCTTATTAACCCGACAATGTTGAAGGACGCACTGCGTCTGTACGCAGGAATCATTCTTCGGGACCAAGGCATAGGCACATCCCCATCCCTGCCCCGGAAAACAAAGAGGATAGCTTGCAGTATCTGAACAAGCTTTTCCTCCCACCTGTTGCTACCCCCTGCACACAGGATCTGTGGGGTTTACAAGTCCCACGCATCGCCCCTGTATACCTCTATTATATTTGCCAATTTGTCCCTTACAGGGTGTATCTGATGTATCTACAGTGTATCAGTCATGAGGGGTCCACCCAGGGGTGGCTACAAAGAGGGCTTCTACCGATTGTGCTGATGGGTAACATACAGTTCGATTCCCGTGTGTGAGCTTTGTAATACAAGTTATCGTCCAATTCACTTAAATTTACAGTCGCGAAAATGCAAAGTAGTACAGTTACATACGCGATTACATACATATTCGCAATGATCGAATATCAAACCCAACACTATAATTCATATAATCTTTACAAGTTATATTATCTGTCAACCCGTGTGCGCCAGTCGTTCTTGCTTGCAGTCTTTGCATGTGTTGAGGAAAACATTTTCGTTACTTCATCAATTTAATTACTTATTTGTCCCCTTGTATACTTGTCCATTGCTTCCAGACCCCTTTTCATCTTATGTCTATACAGGCAGAGGTGTCTCCACTAATTATAACTTCATATGGCCCATTCCATTTTGGTGCAAACCCTGGTTTGTCAGGTAATGTTTTTACTCGGACGCGACTTCCCGTTTTTGGGACATCAGGGTGCATGTCAAGCTCGCTCTTTGCGTATTTTATTTCCTGATTCTCCGTTACCAATTTGAGCATCCCTTTTAGTTGGGTGCTTAGTTCCAGAACATATCTCCTGATGTTATCTTTTAGTGGACCTACATCGGTCCCAACTGTTATGATGCTTTCGGGTAATTGCATCGCCCGTCCTGTCATTAGCTGATAAGGGGTTAATCCGCTTGTCTGGTTTGTGGGACCCCTTAATCCGATTAGTATAGTGGGCAATGCCTCTGTCCACATTTTTCCCGATGCTTGTATGGCTTTAGCTAATGCATTTTTTAGTGTTCTATTCATGAGTTCCACCATTCCAGAACTCTGTCGGTGGTAAGGGATGTCAATTTTTTGTTCTATCTCCATTAATTGGCATACTGTTTTTACCAGCTTCCTGGTGAAGTGCGTCCCTTGGTCCGAATCGATTTGTAGGGGTACTCCCCATTTAGGGATTACCTCTTCTGCCAATATCCTAGCCACCGTGGTAGCAGTACAATTTGTAGTAGGGAACGCTTTGACCCACCTGGTGAACTGGTCTATGATATCCAGAAAAAAAGTTTTGCCATGGGATTGTGGTAGTGGCCCTGTGAAATCTATTTGCAGATGTTCCCAGGGTACCTTTGGCCTCGGCTGGTGTCCCATTTTAATTTTTGTGTGTCTACCAGGGTTGTGTGGCGCGCACGTCACGCATCGGTGACATTGTCCGGCTATATCTCTTCCAATTCCTTTCCACCACCATTCCTTTGCTATACTAGCCTCTCTACCCACATGTGAGAGTCCATGGTGTAGTTCCAATCGGGTATTTTGTATGCACTCTGTTGCAATTACGTTATCTTCCCATCTCCAAATGTTATCAGTCCCTTTGGTTGCTCCCTGTGCTTTCCATTTCTCCTTTTCCTCCCTTGGGGTATCCTCATGAAAGTCCCGAATATCTATTTCGTCTCATGCCTGTTCTGTTGCTGCTATTGGCAGCTCACCAATTGTCTCCTTTCCTAAGACTAACTGTGCCACCCTCTCTGCAGCTTGGTTCCCTTTGAAATTTAACCTGTCCGGGTTATTTCTTCTTGTCTCTTTCTGGTGCGCTTTAATTTTGATTACTGCGGTTTCTCTAGGTTTCTCGCTCGCTCTCAATAATGCCTCAATTCTTTGCTGGTGCTTAATAGGGTTCCCTCCTGTGGTTATGAACCCATTTCTTCCCCATGCGGACATGTAGTCATATATGACTCCGAATGCATAGCGCTGTCTGTATAGATCTTTACCGTTTTACCTTTAGATAACTCGAGTGCCGGATTGAGTGCCACTAGTTCTGCCACTTGCGCAGACAGACCTCCGTCAATCCTTCTTGTCCTTACTGTCTCTAATTTGTCATTCACTACTGCCCACCCTGTTCGGGGTGATCCTTCCACACATTTGAGTGACCCATCCGCAAAGTGGGTCTCCTCAGCAGTTATTAAGGGTATATCCTTTATCTTAGCCTCTTCTTCGTCCCTATCTATGTCTTCACAATTGTGTGGCTCTCCTTCGTCTAAAATCCCTTCTGCTGGGTTATTCCCTGTACCCCTTATTATCTTCACGGACTTGCTTAGAGGTAGGAGGACAGCTTCCCACTTATCACTTCTCATGTTTGAGACTGACCTTAGTTTTCTCGTGTTCAACATTTCCAATAAGGCGTGTTTGGCGTGAAGGATTATATTCCCTGCCAGGATTACTGGCTCGCTAACCTTTACAAACCAGGTGGCGCAATCCGAAGTGCCTATGCACCTTGGCAGTCTGGCGACTACCCGCCCTTCTGCTGTGGAATAATATCTCTTTCTGTCGCCATGGTCTTGTGTTACCACGGCGGAATAGAACCTTCCCTCAGTATGACAATGGATATGGAAGTCCTTATTAGAATCGGGTAATCCTAGTCCAGGAGTTGATATCAGTTCTGTTTTTTGTTTAGTGTAAACCTCTTCCTGCTCGGGTCCCCATTCTATGGGATCGAAAGTTGGTTTTCCCCCTTTGATTATTCTTTGCATGGGTTCTGCAAATTTTGCGAACCCTGGGATGACACTCCGGCTATCGTTGAATAGCCCTCGCACCTTTCTAACCCCTTTTACGGTGACGGGTCGCGGCATTTGTTGTATTGCCTTCTTTCGGTCCGTTGGCATTTCTTTAAGTCCCTGGGATATCAGGTGTCCTCGGTATCGGACCTGTGTTTCCCCGATTTGTGTCTTTTTGGGGCTCACCTTTAACCCTGTGGCTTTTAATTCATTCAGTACGAAATATGAGGCTTCTTGATGTCCTGACTTGGACTCTGAAGCTATCAGGATATCGTCTACATATTGCAGGACTGTACTACCCTCTGGCAGTTCTACTCTGTACAGGATTTCATTCATTGCTCGATGGAATATAGCGGGGCTGTTGTGGAATCCCTGTGGTAAACGAGTCCAAGTGTACTGCTTGCCTCCCAGTGTAAAGGCGAATTTGTCTTGGGATTCAGGATCCAATGTTAAGGACCAGAATCCGTTGGCTAGGTCCAATACTGTGAATATTTTATGCTCCTGTGACAGTCCATTCAGGATTGCCGAAGGGCTTTCTACAATAGGGTCCAATTTGGACGTGAATTTATTGAGTCCGGTGTAATCTATCGTGAGCCTATAGCTTCCGTCAGGTTTGCTCACTGGCCATGTTGGGGAGTAAGTGGTGCTTGTGGTTTCTCTCAGAATCCCCCTTTCCACTAACCCTGTAACTATCTCCACTACAGCTTTCTCTGCCTCTGGTTTGATCGAGTATTGTCGGTGTGGCTTATGCTCTGGTCCAGGTACCTTTATTGGGTCCGTTTTAGTCAAACCGGTATCAAACTTCGTTTTAGCCCAAACTCAGGGGACGGAGGCACAGATGGCTCCGAATCCTCCTGTTTCTAATTCCCAATTTCTGGTGATGGCTGTGGCCACCCTAATAGTTTCGAGGTGACTTGTATGTTCCCCTATTCTCGTTTTCCGACCGTCCTGTCTTGGCCAGATTAATTGTCCCTTTCCACAGTCTATCAGAATCTCATATTCTTTCATCAGATCATTTCCCATTATTGTACCCTCGTTATTTTTGCACGCATAAAACCTCATTGGTATATACAAATTATTTATCTCTACTAACGTGGGTTCGCTCAGGTAGGCGGATGTTTTGTTCCCTCCTATCCTGGTCAGGTAAATCATTTTATTTGTAGTGTGTAAAGGTTGGTCGGTGACAGATATGGATGCTCCTGTGTCCACTAGCTTCTCACGTTGCCTGCCGCCTACTAGTGCTGACACGTAAATCCGTCCCTCCTTCTTACCCTTGTGAATGGGGGTTGCAGACCGTCAATCTTGCTGACCCCGAGGTCCTGTTGTTCCTCCATTTCTGCTGTGGTCATGGATGGGATCGGGGATTTCCCATGCTTATTCCGAAACACTGCTTCTGTGTGTCCATATTTATTACAGTGGTTGCAATGTTTCCCACTGTTCCCAAATCTGTTCCCTTTCCATGGTGACCTGCAATCCCTCGCAACGTGTCCTTGCCGGCCACCATTGTGGCAAGTCAGTTTAGACTTTGTTCCATTCCCATTACTGTTGGCTGCTACTCTTTCTAGCCTTGTTGTTGCCTGGCATTTCTCTTCTCCCGGTACTCCGCTAGCCCACTCTACCAATTCATTGTAATCTTGGAACATAATCACTTCCATTTTTTGGATGACCTGGTGTGCGCTGGAGAGTCCACCTTAAAAGCCTGGATGAATGCTGGATCCCCTCGACCTGGGTTCCCTTGTCCTGAGCAATGTTGAGATACTTGGAACAACCATTCCCCGTATTCAGAAGCTCCTTCCCATTTCAACTGTTTTGTTGTGGTAATTCTGCTCCAGTTAGTGGGAGCATCCCCTAATATCCTCTGAATCTCTGCTTTAAAGTGGGTGAAGGGTGCCTGTTGGACATCTATCTCCGACGATAGGGCGACTGCATGTGTCCTCCGTCCCCCTCTATAATCCTGTGCTGGAGGAGCAGCGGGTCCACCTGCTACCTACCTCCACTGCCCTGACCAGCTGGTGGACGTCTCTCAGGTGTAATTGGTGTCCAACCCAGATTGTGTCCAATTCTTGCCAGAATTTAGTGTTTGCACTTTGAGTTTGTAATTTACCCAGGGAAGCCATTATCTGCTGTCTCTCACCAGGGGTGAAGGGTTGATAAGTTGCCTTTGGTCGTGCATTTGTTCCCCCTCGGGTTACTGGTGCTAAGTTGTGTTCTAGCGCTTCCCACTCCTCTGAAATTGCGGTTGGTACCTGCTGTGTGGACTCATAAGGAGGTAGAGGAACAGTTTCCCCTCTACATCGCTTTTCTTCTAAAACCAGGTTTTGCTTCTCCAGTTCCTTCACTCGGGATTCTAATTCTCTAATCCTTTCTTTATCTTCCCTCCATTTCTTAGTAGAGGCGACTACTTGCTCAATTAGTCCATCTAACTGATGTGTTAACATTACTCCTATCTTCTTTGACTTGTTTCTCTTTTCTTTATCTATCCACTCTCTCTGCTGCTCTCAGGTGTAAGAAGCTTCCCAGCCACCCTTTTGCATGCTCTTTAATAACTATTTCCTGTCTGTCATGTAAATTTCAATGAGGTAT
This sequence comes from Mustelus asterias, assembly GCF_964213995.1. Taxonomy (NCBI): domain Eukaryota; kingdom Metazoa; phylum Chordata; class Chondrichthyes; order Carcharhiniformes; family Triakidae; genus Mustelus; species Mustelus asterias. The sequence goes on from NW_027590080.1 coordinate 711,942, forward strand.
CCTGCAGGTCCCCTTTTAACTTCATTACCTGCCATTTCGCAGACTTCGCTAACCCCGGCCATGATTACTCCCCAGTAAAGTGTGCTCTCTACCGTAGGGACTTCACTAACCCTGGCCACAATTACTACTCTAGCACCGTGTTTCACTACCGTTACAGGGTTTCAAGTTATACTCACGGCTTCCACTTTTACCACCTCGGCATTGGGCTTCTCCATCGGAGTCCGCTTTAGGTCAGAGTTGATGAAGTTCCTTTTCCGCCCGCTTTTCACAACATTGACAGTACAGTTCCCAACTTTTCAAACGTTCATGCAATCAGATCGCACCTCTGCGTTTGTTCGCCAGTGCAGAGTTTGATGTTAACCGACCTCTGCCACTTGTGCTTCACAATCCGAAGTGCCATTGGTGTCTCTTTCCACACTTCAATCTCCTGACCTTCGCGGGGGAGGTTCCTCGTCTTAACAACCAGTCTAAGGCAGGGTTTTGAGACAGGCACTTCCTTGTCCACTTGTCGGTCAGCACAAGCAACAGTTACTTATCACTATCAGCAGTTAGTACTTACCTCTATTTCATGTACAACAATACTTATTACTACAAATATCCCTTATGTTTAACCTTTTAAGATTAACCCCTTGCAAACTGTATTCTTGACCTTGTCTGGCTCTCACAGATTCAGTGATCTCTACCCCGGCTCCGATCTTGGCCAATCGACCTCACCAGTAATGGGATCCTAGCCGACTCCGCCAATTGTTTTCGGAAAATTACCACCACGTCAGGCTTCAAGGTCTCAAGAATACAGTTTTATTTTAATGAAGCTTCGTGGAGAAAAGGCACTAACAATCAGCAAAACCTTCTCTGAATGAGACAATAGGAGAAGTCCATCTTTATACCGTTTACACAATAGATGGACCGACATCTAGCCATTATCACATCGTTGTAATCAAGTAGGTGATCGATCGTTAACACATCGTTATAGACAAATACAGACAGATACAGACATGAACTTGTTAACATTGCATTGTCTTAGGAATGGATACATTTCCGACGTCAGTCGCTATCAATGGTTTTTAGTTTCGGCCTATTCATATAGTGATTTACAGTAATTGGTTTTCCTGCAGTTATGTATTCCCGATCCCACCTGTAGTTAATCTCATTATCTATATCTATTGTCCGAAGCCCTTGCTGGCTTGCTGTAGGATTTGATTCGTCAATGTTAAACTTGGGATAGCTGTCTGTCCTTTATGTTTTAATCTCAGGTGGTTGTCTGTACTGAAAGTCAGTGTCCGTTTAATGTCTCTTTCCCAGGTGACTGTTTGTGTGCCAGGCAACCATCTTATGTGTACCCATCTGTATATTTTTCCTCCTTCACTTGCATGCATCAGTTGGGGCATTGAGCATTCAAATGCACAAATCATGCTGCCGCTGTACTGAAACTTCTTTCGGCCTCATTAGAAAATAGCGTACAATTCTGTTTGTGGATGCATTAGCGAGAGTACAAAATAGCTTTTCCAGAATGTTGCCTGGGCTGTAGGGTATTAGTTATGAGGAACGGTTGGATAAACTCGGTTTGTTTTCACTGGAACGACGGAGGTTGAAGGGTGACCTGATGGAGGTGTGGAATATTATGCGTGGCATGTACAGAGTGGGTAGTCAGATGCTCTTTCCTTGGGTAGAACGCTCAAGTACGAGAGGACCTAGATTTAAGGTGGGTGAGCAATATATTAAAGGAGATTTGCGAGGCACGTTTTTTACATCAGCCATAATTCTGCCGTTGAGTTTGAAATTACAGGGTTCAAACTCAACCTAAGAATCTTTGGCCACGAGGAAGTTTGCAACTAACATGCACAAACCGACGCGTTTGCTGTTCTTCACATATCGGATAAGTGTGGAGGGGCAGTGTTTGGAAGTGCACCTTGTTGTAACACTGCCCATCAAAATCAAAAGTGATGATTGATTTGAACGGTGATGCAACTGGACAGTGGTCATTAAAGAAACCTCGAGAAAAGCATGATGCAGTGCAATCATAACTGTCAGTTGCGAGACTGAGCAGTTTCTGAGGCTGTATTTTGTAATGAAAATGAGCTCGATGGAAATCCATTATCACCCATTTCGTCTTTAATTATTTATTAGGTTCCACCGTTTGAAAACGTTTCAATTCCTTGTTCAGCTCCAATATTTTCAACAAAGTATTGACTGGAGTAACAGTTGGAAATTGCAGGAATTATTGAACAACGTGTTTAAATTGCAACATACCTGAATTACAGTTTATTTTTTAATTCCCTCCCTTGCAGCTAACCTACTGACGATTTTGGTATTAACTCGTGGAAATTGTGGTCTCCCTAAACGTGTCACTTGCTATCTGGCTGCCATGGCAACGGCGGATCTATTTGTCATCATCTTCGATGTGATATTCAGACAGATTCCACTACTTTATATTCGACAGTTCTTTGGTTTCATGCGAGCTCTCCCAGTGTGCAATATCCACATTGCATTTCTTCAAACAGCCACAGATTGCTCTGTCTGGTTCACAGTAATCTTCACGTTTGATCGATTTGTGGCCATATGTTGCAGAAAACTGAAAAACAAATACTGCACCGTGAAAACGGCAACAGTGACTGTGTTGACTGGGTTGATCTGTTTAAAAAATATTTTCCGGTGCTTTGTTTTCAAATGTGTATATAGTTTTTTATTGGTACTCTGGACGTGTGTCAAGAAAGGAATTCTTCTCACCTCTTTGTTCGTGGCATCAATCGAGTTCCTCTATTGTATCCTAACCCCTTGTATTCCATTTCTCCTGGTTGTAATTCTCAACGTTTTCACCGGCAGTCACATTTTAGTAAGCAGCATAGGCCGCAGGAGACTCCAGGCTTGCAGCAAGGTGAAGACTCAAAAAGACCCCGAAATGGAGAATCGAAAGAAATCCATAATTTTACTGTTTGCTCTCTCAGCGAATTTCGTTCTTTTGTGGACGGTTTTGGTCTTTTGTTCCATACAGTGGAGCATGACTTATCATGGATTGTCTACTTTTCCTGTACCTGCTTTTCTGTTGAAATTGGGATCAATGCTGCAACTTCTTCGTTGCTGCACCAACACTTGTAAATATGGAATGACCCAGTCAAAGTTCCGGCAGCAATGAAGGATACACTGAAATATCTCTTTACTCGAACTGCAGAATTAATTAAATGATTTGAACACATGAGTTGTGTCATTGTTAGGATATTAGATGTGTTTTGAAGATATTTTTATTTTTATTTGTAAACAATAGTAGCACGGTACAATTTTAAATTAATCGAATTTGAAGTTTCCGTCTCTTGAAGTGTGAAACCTACATGTCGATTCATCTAAGACAACGATGTTAGCCGGGAAGTTTGAATTCAATTTTAACAGCAATTGCGTTTTTTGTTGGAGAAGACTACGGCATGAAGATTAAATACATCAGTAATTGGTCCACAGCAACTCTGACCTTGAAATGTAGAGGAGCCTTTACAATTATCCTCATTTGATTGTTGTTGGAGAGAGATACAAAATACGTGACTGCAGTGACAGCTCCGCTACAAGCTTAGATGTTAGAATACGAAAGATGGACAATCTCTCTCAGGCTTGACAGGAGAAAATGCTGTGCAATGGAATGATTAAGAAAAACGTAAAGAGAAACGTTGCTGGAAACATAAAGCGTAGGTTGTGATGGAAGCGTGAGAACATAGAACATAGAACAGTACAGCACAGAACAGGCCCTTCGGCCCACGATGTTGTGCCGAGCTTTATCTGAAACCAAGATCAAGCTATCCCACTCCCTATCATCCTGGTGTGCTCCATGTGCCTATCCAATAACCGCTTAAATGTTCCTAAAGTGTCTGACTCCACTATCACTGCAGGCAGTCCATTCCACACCCCAACCACTCTCTGCGTAAATAACCTACCTCTGATATCCTTCCTATCCCTCCCACCTCGAACCCTATAGTTATGCCCCCTTGTAATAGCTCCATCCACCCGAGGAAATAGTCTTTCAACGTTCACTCTATCTATCCCTTTTATCATTTTATAAACCTCTATTAAGTCTCCCCTCAGCCTCCTCCGCTCCAGAGAGAGCAGCCCTAGTTCGCTAAACCTTTCCTCATAAGACCTACCCTCCAAACCAGGCAGCATCCTGGTAAATCTCCTCTGCACTCTTTCCAGCGCTTCCACATCCTTCTTATAGTGAGGTGACCAGAACTGCACACAATATTCCAAATGTGGTCTCACCAAGGTCCTGTACAGTTGCAGCATAACCCCACGGCTCTTAAACTCCAACCCACTGTTAATAAAAGCTAACACACTATAGGCCTTCTTCACAGCTCTATCCACTTGAGTGGCAACCTTTAGAGATCTGTGGATATGGACCCTAAGATCTCTCTGTTCCTCCACAGTCTTCAGAAACCTACCTTTGACCCTGTAATCCACATTTAAATTAGTCCTACCAAAATGAATCACCTCACATTCATCAGAGTTAAGCTCCATCTGCCATTTTTCAGCCCAGCTTTGCATCCTATCTATGTCTCATTGCAGCCAACAACAGCCCTCCACCACATCCACTACTCCACCAATCTAGGTGCCATCAGCAAAATTACCGATCCACCCTTCAGTCCCCTCCTCTAAGTCATTAATAAAAATCACAAAGAGCAGAGGACCAGGCACTGATCCCTGCGGCACTCCGCTAGCAACCTGCCTCCAATCGGAAAATTTTCCATCGACCACCATCCTCTGTTTTCGATCAGACAGCCAGTTGCCTATCCAATCGGCCAAATTTCCCTCTATCCCACACCTCCTCACTTTCATCATAAGCCGACCATGGGGGACCTTATCAAACGCCTTACTAACATCCATGTATATGACATCATCTGCCTTACCTTTATCAACACACTTAGTTACCTCCTCAAAAATTCTATCAAACAAATATAAAGAAATAGAATTTTCACCTCGAATGTTGGGAACAGATTCGGTGTCCCTACCTGAGGAATTATATTTTTTCGTGAGAGGCCAGAATGATATCTGCATTAGTTCTTATTTTGTTTGAGAACTTACGGCAGGTTTGGAGATATTCAAATGATTAAACAAAGAGTTCAAATTTTCCGTCGAACCTGCACTTACACACACAAGCCGTATCAGCATTAAGACCACATATTTACCCTGCTAGTCCCACTGGCACAATGGGTACATTTGTATTTCGCCCAATCAAACTGGCCCGCTTATCTTTGAAATGTGTGTGGGAGGCTGGCGGGTTTTGGGGTGTGGGGAGGGGGAGAAGAGTTGGAGCAGCTGTAGGTAACTCAGGTCGGCATGGGGAGGGCATTTAAAAATCACGCAGATACTGTGTCACCATGTCGCCCCTAATTATTTGAAACAATCTCATAAAACTTTTGCATGAGTTTGCGTAAAAAGCCTTTGTGACAAAGGACGCTTGATAGGGGAAGTGTAAACACGAAAGAGAGACCTTGTTGAAAGCGGTGGAGGGAACGCATGACATTAAAAAAAGATGTAAAAGTCTGGTTTTTGAAAGCACAATTTGCAATCACTCGCATGGAAGCGGTAGTTTATTAAGGCAGGTTGGATAACGGTTTAATTACCATCTGTTGAGGGATGGGAAGGGTGGATTTTTGAGAGTGTGGGGAGTATTGTATCGGAAACCAATTTGTTCTTATATAATAGTTGTGTCATGTTGCTGTTATGGTCACGGTGGATCATCCTTCCCTCCCCCCATGGACCTCACTATATATGGGTTGTTGTGTTGGGTGATTTTAACTTCCCCAAAATCAACTGGAATTCATTTTTGCCAGGGGCTTGACGGGTAAACGTTAATTCAGTGTGTCCAAGAGTTTTCTTGAAGCAATATGTAGATAATCCAAATCGGGAAGGGACACTCCTGGGCCTCCTTCTGGGAAACTGGCCCAGGCAGGTGTTCGATGGCTCAGTGGGGGGCCATTTTGGGAATAGTAATCACAATTACTTTTAATTACAATTATAATTCTAATTACAATTACAGAATCACAATTCTATAAATTTCAATATACTTGTAGCAATAATGGAAGTAGTTCTGCAGAGAAAGGGCTAATCTGGGGGCAGGCGAGCGACGTCAATATTAGGCAGGAGCTCGGGAATGTAAACTGGGAGCGGCTGTTCGAGGGTAAAACCACATCCGACCTGTGGCAGTCATTTAAAAGTATGTAGTTAACAATTCAGGATTAGTATGTTCCTGTAAAAATGAAGCATACAGATGGCACGATTCTGGAACCCTGGATGACAAGAGAAATTGTGAGCTTCGTGAACAAGATGAATGAGGCTTAGATAAATTTCAGGAAATTGTACACGGACAAAACTCTTCAGGAACACAAAAATAGCAGGAAGCAGCTTCAAAAGAGACTTTGGAGGGCAAAAAGAGGCCATAAAATGCCTTGGCAGGCAGGATTAAGGAGAACCCCAAGGCATTTTTACACATATGTAACGAGGAAGAGTGTAGCTAAGGGAATGGGAGACCCAGGTCCACTCAAGGACAGTGGAATGAACTTCTGTGTGGAACCAGGTGAGGTAGCAGAGGCCCTTAAGAAGAACTTTGCATCACTATTCACAAAGGAGAAGGATGTTGTGGATGGAGAGTGCAGAGAGGAGGGAGTCGACATTCCAGAAATTTTGAGATTAAAAAGGAGGTATTGGAGGTTTTGAAAAAATCCTTCGGGTGGACCAGTCCCCAGGGCCAGATAGGGTGTTTCCCAGAATACTGAGACGGTGAGGGAACAAATTGCTGCGGCCTTGGCCAAAATCATTGTATCCTCCTTCGCTGCCGGCGAGGTACCAGAGGATTGGAGAGTAGCTCACATCTTTCCTCTGTTTACGAATGGCAGAAAAGACAATCCGTGAAATTATAGGCCTGTGACCCGAATATCAGTAGTGGGGAAATAATTGGACAAGATTCTGAGGGACAGGATGCACTCACATCTGGAAAGAATGTGCGTGTTAGCGATAAGCAACATGCTTTTTTTCTGAAGATGAGGTCGTCTATCACAAACGTGATGAGTTCTTCGAAGAAGTGACAAGAAACGTTGACCAGGGCAGGGCAGTGGATGTTGTATACGTGGACATTAGTAAAGCCTTTGATAAGTTTCCTTATGGCCGGCTGATACAGAATGTGAAATCATATCGGATTTGAGGTGAGCAAATAAGATGGATAAAAAATTGGCTTGGGCACAGAAAGCAGACAGTCGCAGTTGCAGGTACTTTTTCTAACTGGAGGTCTACAACAAGCGGTGTTCCCGAAGGATCATTGCTGGGGCCCCTGTTGTTTCTAATATATGTATGGCAGGATATCAGTCGGCTGAAGGCCTGGCCAAAAGCTTGCAGATATAATTTATCCTGGACAAATATGAGGTGGTACAATTTCAATGGTCTACTCCAGGAGGAAAATATTCGGTGAATGGTACGCCCTTATAAATAATTAGAAACAGAGGGACCAAGGAGTGCAAATTCCCAGCATCCTGAAGGTGCCAACTCAAGCAGAGAAGATGGTCAATAAGGCATTTGGCATGCTGGCCTTCATTGGTCGGGGCGTTGAGTAGAGGAATTTGGAAAACATGCTGCAGCTGCCTAATATTTTAGATAGATCGCATTTGGAGAATTGTGCACAATTCTGATCAACACACTATCGGAAAGATCTTGTTTCATGGGGTGGGATGCAGAAGAGATTCACCAGGACTTTTCCTGGTTTGGAGAACATTGATGATGAAGAAATGTTGAAAAAATTTGGATTGTTTTAATTTGAGCATTGGAGGATGAAGGGGGGCAGCGGCGCTGGGGGGTTTGTGAGGCGGGGGGTGTTGCGGGCGGCGGGGGTGGGTGGTGTGGCTCTCAGAAATTTACGAGATTGTGAAAGGCCTGGACAGAGTGGAGAGTCGCATTCTTATTTACAGCGTCGAAGGAGCAATTATTCGGGTCATAGATTGAAAGTGAACGGGGGAATTTTAAAAGAGATGTAAGGTGCAAGTGTGTTTACACATAAGGTGGTGAATGGCCAGAAGCTGCAGCCGGAGGAGGTGGTGGAAGCAGATTCTAAAACAGCATTGAAGAGGCATCTGAATAGGTACATCAATAGGCAGGGAATAGTGGGATATGGGTAACGTGGAGGCAAGAAAATATTGGGCGAGAGAGCCATCTGTGTGGTGGGCCGAACGGCCTCTTCCTGTGCCGTACTGCCCTTTATTCTTTATCTGTTTCCTTTTAGGCTCCGGGAGCTCTATCTGAGCAGCGGAAGTCGGGCGAATGGATGAGCGTGAATCCACTCAGGACGGCATCCAATTGACTTGGGACAAAGAACAAAGAACAAAGAACAATGCAGCACAGGAAAAGGCCCTTCGGCAGTCCAAACCCGCGCCGCCCCCTGGTCCAAACAAGACCATCCTTTTCTATCCCTCAATTCCCACTCCGTTCATGTGGCTATGCAGATAAGTCTTAAATGTTCCCAGTGTTTCCGCCTCCACGACATTGCCCAGTAGCGCATTCCAGGCCCCCAGCACCCTCTGTGTAAAATACGTCTTTCTGATATCCGTGTTAAACCTCCCCCCTCCCCCTCACCTTGAACCTATGACCCCTCGTGAACGTCACCACCGACCTGGGAAAAAACTTCCCACCGTTCACTCTATCTATGATTTTCATAATTTTATACACCTCTATTAGGTCACCCCTCATCCTCCGTCTTTCCAGAGAGAACAACCCTAATTTACCCAATCTCACCTCATAACTAAGCGCTTCCATACCACGCAACATCCTCGTGAACCTCCTCTGCACTCTATCTAAAGCCTCCACGTCCTTCTGGTAGTGTGGCGACCAGAACTGGGCGCAGTATTCCAAATGCGGCCGAACCAACGTTCGATACAACTGCAACATCAGACCCCAACTTTTATACTCTATGCCCCGCCCTATGAAGGCAAGCATGCCATATGCCTTGTTCACTACCTTCTCCACCTGTGACGTCACCATCAAGGTACAGTGGACTTGCACACCCAGGTCCCTCTGCGTATCTACACCCTTTGTGGTTCTGCCATTTATCGTCTCGCTCCCCTCTACGTTTGTTCTACCAAAATGCATCAGTTCGCATTGATCTGGATTGAAGACCAAGTGCCCTTTCTTTGCCCAAATTTACAGCCTATCTAAATCCTTTTGTAGCCTCTGACAATGTTCCTCACTATCTGCAAGTCCAGCCGTTTTCGTGTCGTCCGCAAACGTCCTGATCACCCCAGTTACACCTTCTTCCAGATCGTTTATATCAATCACAAACAGTAGAGGCCCCAATACAGAGCCCTGCGGAACACCACTAGTCACAGGCATCCAGCCGGAAAAAGACCCTTTCACGACCACCCTCTGTCTTCTGTGACGAAGCCAGTTCTCCACCCAAGTAGCCACGTCCCCCTTTATCCCATGTGTTCCAAGCTTTTGCACCAACCTAACACGACGAACATTGTCAAACGCTTTACTAAAGTCCATATAGTCGACATTCACGGCCCTTCCCTCGTCAACCATTCTCGTCACTTCTTCAAAAACTCCACCAGGTTAGTGAGGCATGACCTCCCGCTCACAAAACCATGCTGACTATCGTCAATGAGTTTATTCCTTTCTAAATGCGCATACATCCTCTCTCTAAGAATCCTACCCGACAACTTCCCTACCACGGACGTCAAGCTCACTGGCCTATTATTTCCAGTGTGATCCTTCCGACCCTTCTTAACTAACAGGACCACGTTAGCTATCCTCCAAACCTCTGAGACCTCACCTGTGTCCAGTGACGAGACAAAGATTTGCGTCAGAGGCCCCGCGATTTCATCTTTCGTCTCCCTGAGCAGCTTTGGATAGATTCCATCAGGCTCTGGAAATTTGCCAGCCTTTATATTCCCTAACAAAAAACTAATACTTCCTCCCGTGTAATGGAGATTTTCTCGAACGGGTCAACACTCCCCTCCGAGACACTCCCAGTCAACACACCCTTCTCCTTTGTGAATACCAACGCAAAGTATTCATTTAGGATCTCCCCAACTTCTTTGGGCTCCAAGCATAAGTCCCCACTTTTGTCCCTGAGAGGTCCGATTTTTTACCTGACAACCCTTTTATTCCGAACGTATGAATAAAATGCCTTGTAATTCTCCTTACTCCTGTCTGCCAAGGACATTTGGTGACCCGTTTCTGCCCTTCGAATTCCTCGTTTGAGTTATTTCCTCCTTTCTTTGTATTCCTTCAGAGCTCCCTCCGTTTTTAGCTGCCTGGACCTAACGTACGCCTCTCTTTTCTTTTTGACAAGCTGTGCTCTATCGCCATTTAACAACACTGCCAATATACCAGTCATTGGTGATGATAAACTCGCCTGGATGAGATTATGACAATGTTGATTAAATTAATTAGTATTTCGGTGACTCCGTTCCTTGAAGCATTCCACAAATAGACATGGAAAAAAAACGGAATCAATTCTGAGATTTCCCGTCAAAGTGAAACAATTATGATAATACCAGAATGTCCACATCAAATGTATCGCTCAACATATTCACAAGCCTTTTGCTGTGGGGAGGTAGGGTTGGGTCATGTCGCTATTATGGCCATGCACCTGTAGTACCTATCCCCCTGGAAATAGAGTCGGTCTTGAGTATGCAACTATGACCACACAGTGTGCGCTGTGGTTTACACTGCTATGATGTGGAGATGCCGGCGTTGGACTGGGGTAAACACAGTGTATAGCATTGGTTGAAGGTCCTGTCCAGCTATGTCGAGGGCATCCTGAAACCCATTGTACAAAGAACCCCCAACTTTTGTCGCAACACTACAGACTTCCTACAGAAACTCAACGCAAATGGAGCAGTTGAACCAGGAGCACTGCTCGTCACAATGGATGTCTCGACACTCCACACCAGCATCCCCCACGATAATGGCATTGCTGCAACGGCCTCAGTACTCAACGCCAACAACTGCCAGTTTCCAGATGCAATTTTACAACTCATCCGCTTCATCCTGGACACAGTGTCTTCACTTTCAACAACCAGTTCTTCATCCAGACACACGGAACAGCCATGGGGACCAATTCACACTTCAATGCGCCAACTTCTTCATGCACAAGGTCGAACAAGACTTCTGCACCGAACAGGAGCTGCAACTGATGTTTTACACTAGATTCATCGATGACATTTTCTTCCTTTGGAGTAATGGTGAACAATCACTGAAACAACTGTATATGATGACATCAACAAGTTCCATCCCACCGTCAGACTCACGATGGGCTACTCTCCGGAATCGGTTGCATTCTTGGACACACGCCTCTCCATTAAGGATGGTCACCTCAGCACCTCACTGTATCGCAAGCCCATGGAAAACCCCACGATGCTCCCCTGCGCCAGCTTCCACCCTGAACACGTTAAAGAAGCCATCCCTTATGGACAAGCCGTCCGTATACACAGGATCGGCTCGAATGAGGAGGATTGCAACAGACACCTCCAGACGCTGAAAGATGCCCTCATAAGAACAGGATATGGCGTTCCGACCCGCCACAGCCAAAAACCGCACTGACCTCCTCAGAAGACAAACACGGGACACGGTGGACAGAGTACCCTTCATCTTCCAGTACTTCCCCGGAGCGGAGAAGCTACGGCATTTCCTCCGGAGCCTTCAACATGTCATTGATGAAGACGAACATCTCGCCAAGGCCGTCCCCCCCCCCCCCTTCCTGCCTTCAAACAACCGCACAACCTCAAACAGACCATTGTCCGCAGCAAACTACCCAGCCTTCAGCAGAAGAGTGGCGACGACACCACACAACCCTGCCACAGCAACCTCTGCAAGACGTGCCGGATCATCGACACGGATGCCATCATCTCACGTGAGAATACCATCTACGAGGTACACGGCACCTACTCTTGCAGCTCGACCAACGTTGTCTACCTGATACGCTGCAGGAAAGGATGTCCCGAGGCATGGTACATTGGGTAAACCATGCAGACGCTACGACAATGGATGAATGAACACCACTCGACAATCACCAGGCAAGACCGTTGCCTTCCTGTGGGGGAGCACTTCAGCGGTCACGGGCATTCAGCCTCTGATCTTCGGGTAAGCGTTCTCCAAGGCGGCCTTCACGACACACGACAGGGCAGAATCGCTGAGCAGAAACTGATAGCCAAGTTCCGCACACATGAGGGCGGCCTAAGCCGGGATGTTGGGTTTATGTCACACTATCAGTAACTCCCACAGCTTGCCTCCTGGACAAGAACAAGAACAAAGAACAAAGAACAATACAGCACAGGAACAGGCCCTTCGGCCCTCCAAGCCCGCGCCGCTCCCCGGTCCAGGATTGAATCCTGAATCAAGGATCCCCGCCCAATTTTCCAGCCTATATACATACTAATATCCTATCCACCGAGCTGTCCCTCACAGCTACGATGCTTTGTTCATCACAACCTATTAACTCACCCCCACCCCCCCCCCCATTCCAGACCATGTGATCTCCAGGGAGAGGCGAAAACCCAGAGTGAAAACGCCAGGGTCAATATGGGGAAAAAAAATCTGGGAAATTCCTCTCCGACCCCTGAGGCGATCGAAACGAGTCCAGGAGATCACACTGGCCCTGATCGGAAAATGCTTCCCAACCCTAGTCATTTCCACTTCCACGAACACCATATGAATTCACTGCCCCCGAGACAGGTTCCCAACTATCCGCAGTCTCGCTCTGTACTGGCACCAGCAAGATGATCATAGAATGAAGCCTTGAAACGAGAAACAAGGTACAATTAGCCCGCGCCGCTCCCTGGTCCAAACTAGACCACTCTTTTGTATCCCTCCATTCCCACTCCGTTCATATAGCTGTCCAGATAAGTCTTAAACGTTCCCAGTGTGTCCGCCTCCACCACCTTGCCCGGCAACACATTCCAGGCCCCCACGACCCTCTGTGTAAAATATGTCCTTCTGATATCTGTGTTAAACCTCCCCCCCTTCACCTTGAACCTATGACCCCTCGTGAACGTCACCACCGACCTGGGGAAAAGCTTCCCACCGTTCACCCTATCTATGCCTTTCATAATTTTATACACCTCCATTAAGTCTCCCCTCATCCTCCGTCTTTCCAAGGAGAATAACCCCAGTTTCCCCAATCTCTCCTCATAACCAAGCCCCTCCATACCAGGCAACATCCTGGTAAACCTCCTCTGTCCTCTCTCCAAAGCCTCCACGTCCTTCTGGTAGTGTGGCGACCAGAACTGGACGCAGTATTCCAAATGCGGCCGAACCAACGTTCTATACATCTGCAACATCAGACTTGCAGAATCTCAGTGTCTGTCCTGTCTGGAGACAATAGACATCTGTTTCACCTGTGCTTAATGCTCCCTCCACTCTCATTGTCTGTATCTTTAAGACCTGGTTGGCGGGAGAGATTCGCATTGTAATCAGTATTCTGTAACCTGATTTTGAGTCTCTGTGCCCTGTTTGAGAGCAGATTTCCACTCCATCTGACGAAGGAGCAGCACTCCGAAAGCGAATTGCATTTGCTAACAAAAAAACCTATTTGAATTTAACCTGGTGTTGTTAAAACTCTTACTTTGTTTCCAGTATTATGGCAGAGCAGCAACGGGGCCTGTCACTGTACTGCCAGGAATGTACCGTGTGACATCATAATGTCAGAGAATGGGAGGCATCTGTCAAATTGGCAGCAGAGCTGGTGTGATGGCGATCTGAAATTTAACAGTGCAGGGATCGGATCTGGGCTGAGTGTAGCAAAACAGCGCACAGGACTCAGGCTACTGAAGTTTGACACCATCCAGAACAAAGCAACCGCTTGATTGGCACCATATCTACAAACATTCAATCTCTCCATCACCGACGCTCACAGCAGCAGTGTGTGCTATCTGCAAGATTCACTCAAATAAACTGTCCTAGTTTCCTGACACAGCACCTTCCAAACCCAAGACCATTTCCATTTAGAAGGACAATGGTAAAAGTTACAAAGGGACATCAAAACTTGCAAGCTCCCTTCCAAACTACTCACCATCCTGACTTGGAAGTTTACTCCTTCACCGTCGCTGTGTCAAAATCCTGGATTTCCTTCATGACGGCATTGTGGGTCAATCCTAATCACGTGGGTTGGAGCGTTGCAAGAAGTCGGCCACTACAAATTTCTCAAGGCATCTCGGAATAGGCAATAAACTAGCATGCGGACGCTGCCGAGATCCCATGTTCCACTAACAATTTATAAACAGCAGCGATGGGAATCATCACTGTCGTAGACGAGCAAAGGTCAGAGCAACATGCACTGAGACTGCAAAAGAGTGGCTCATCCCGCTGGGGTAACACCTTGCTATATTTTGCAAGTTGGGATGTGGTTACTCGACTTCTAACTTGATTAAAATAGTGCTGTTTTGAAGGAGATACATGAACCAATAAGTGGAATTGTAAAGAAATGATTGCATTTCACATCAGACATAATGAGGTGGAAATTTTTCATGGATCTTCATTTGTACCCAAAAGAGTTAGAGGCTGTAAATGAAAAACACTACCACACAGCTTTGTCTCAACATTTAATAAAGTAAAGCCCCCTAAACCAGACACAAGGTAACAGAGGGGTCGTACCACTCCTGCAGTGCCTGAAGGTTTTTCCCTCCGTACTCCTCATCCTGACTTTGAAACACACTGCTGTTCCTTCACTCTTCATTCTTAATATTTAAATTATATTCTTCGAATGTCCCACAACAGATTAGAAAAACTGAACAGACCATGCAAATGTATCTCCATAGTGGAAGTCTAAGATATATTAAATATATTAACATATTCTCAACTCTCCAGCTATGACTGAAACACCACATCTATCATCGTTTCCTTCTCTATGTATGGTATGCTTTCTTTTTATAGCACGCACGAAACAAAATATTTCATTCTCTACACATATATATATATATATATATATATATATATATATGTGACAGTAATAAATCAAATCAAATGGTATCAAATCTAAAATAGGCAAAAAACGGTCTGTGCTGCAATTGGGAGACCTAACACCGTAGGAAGAAATCATAGAAACTCTACAGTGCAGAAGGAGGCCATTCGGCCCATCGAGTCTGCACCGACCACAATCCCACCCAGGCCCTACCCCCACATATTTTACCTGCTAATAAGACCATAAGACCATAAGACCATAAGACATAGGAGCGGAAGTAAGGCCATTCGGCCCATCGAGTCCACTCCACCATTCAATCATGGTTGATTTCAACTCCATTTACCCGCTCTCTCCCCATAGCCCTTAATTCCTCGAGAAATCAAGAATTTATCAATTTCTGTCTTGAAGACGCTCAACGTCTCGGCCTCCACAGCCCTCTGTGGCAATGAATTCCACAGACCCACCACTCTCTGGCTGAAGAAATTTCTCCTCATCTCTGTTCTAAAGTGACTCCCTTTTATTCTAAGGCTGTGCCCCCGCGTCCTAGTCTCCCCTGTTAATGGAAACAACTTCCCTACGTCCATCCTATCTAAGCCGTTCATTATCTTGTAAGTTTCTATCAGATCTCCCCTCAACCTCCTAAACTCCAATGAATATAATCCCACGATCCTCAGACGTTCATCGTATGTCAGGCCTACCATTCCTGGGATCATCCGTGTGAATCTCCGCTGGACCCGCTCCAGTGCCAGTATGTCCTTCCTGAGGTGTGGGGCCCAAAATTGCTCACAGTACTCCAAATGGGGCCTAACCAGTGCTTTATAAAGCCTCAGAAGTACATCCCTGCTTTTGTATTCCAAGCCTCTTGAGATAAATGACAACATTACATTTGCTTTCCTAATTACGGACTCAACCTGCAAGTTTACCTTTAGAGAATCCTGGACTAGGACTCCCAAGTCCCTTTGCACTTTAGCATTATGAATTTTGTCACCGTTTAGAAAATAGTCCATGCCTCTATTCTTTTTTCCAAAGTGTACGACCTCGCACTTGCCCACGTTGAATTTCATCAGCCACTTCTTGGACCACTCTCCTAAACTGTCTAAATCTTTCTGCAGCCTCCCCACCTCCTCAATACTACCTGCCCCTCCACCTATCTTTGTATCATCGGCAAACTTGGCCAGAATGCTCCCAGTCCCGTCATCTAGATCGTTAATATATAAAGAGAACAGCTGTGGCCCCAACACTGAACCCTGCGGGACACCACTTGTCACCGGTTGCCATTCTGAGAAAGAACCTTTTATCCCAACTCTCTGCCTTCTGTCTGACAGCCAATCGTCAATCCATGTTAGTACCTTGCCTCGAATACCATGGGCCCTTATTTTACTCAGCAGTCTCCCGTGAGGCACCTTGTCAAAGGCCTTTTGGAAGTCAAGATAGATAACATCCATTGGCTCTCCTTGGTCTAACCTATTTGTTATCTCTTCAAAGAACTCTAACAGGTTTGTCAGGCACGACCTCCCCTTACTAAATCCATGCTGACTTGTCTTAATCCGACCCTGCACTTCCAAGAATTTAGAAATCTCATCCTTAACGATGGATTCTAGAATTTTGCCAACAACTGAGGTTAGGCTAATTGGCCTATAATTTTCCATCTTTTTTCTTGTTCCCTTCTTGAACAGTGGGGTTACAACAGCGATTTTCCAATCCTCTGGGACTTTCCCTGACTCCAGTGACTTTTGAAAGATCATAACTAACGCCTCCACTATTTCTTCAGCTATCTCCTTTAGAACTCTAGGATGTAGCCCATCTGGGCCCGGAGATTTATCAATTTTCAGACCTTTTAGTTTCTCTAGCACTTTCTCCTTTGTGATGGCAACCATATTCAACTCTGCCCCCTGACTTTCCTGAATTGTTGGGATATTACTCATGTCTTCTACTGTGAAGACTGACGCAAAGTACTTATTAAGTTCCTCAGCTATTTCCTTGTCTCCCATCACTAGATTACCAGCGTCATTTTGGAGCGGCCCAATGTCTACTTTTGCCTCCCGTTTGTTTTTAATGTATTTAAAGAAACTTTTACTATCATTCCTAATGTTACTGGCTAGCCTACCTTCATAGTTGATCCTCTCCTTCCTTATTTCTCTCTTTGTTATCCTCTGTTTGTTTTTATAGCCTTCCCAATCTTCTGACTTCCCACTACTCTTTGCCACATTATAGGCTCTCTCTTTTGCCTTGATGCATTCCCTGACTTCCTTTGTCAGCCATGGCTGCCTAATCCCCCCTCTGATAACCTTTCTTTTGTTTGGGATGAACCTCTGCACTGTGTCCTCAATTACTCCCAGAAACTCCTGCCATTGCTGTTCTACTGTCTTTCCCACTAGGCTCTGCTTCCAGTCGATTTTTGTCAGTTCCTCCCTCATGCGCCTGTAATTACCTTTATTTAACTGTAGAACCTTCACATCTGATTCTGCCTTCCTTCTTTCAAATTGCAGACTGAATTCTACCATATTATGATCACTGCTCCCTAAGTGTTCCCTTACTTTAAGATCTTTTATCACGTCTGGCTCATTACATAACACTAAGTCCAGAATAGCCTGTTCCCTCGTGGGCTCCATCACAAGCTGTTCCAAAAAGCCGTCCTGTAAACATTCAATGAATTCCCTTTCTTTGGGTCCACTGGCAACATTATTTACCCAGTCCACCTGCATATTGAAATCCCCCATGATCACTGTGACCTTGCCTTTCTGACATGCCCTTTCTATTTCGTGGTGCATTTTGTGCCCCTGGTCCTGACCACTGTCAGGAGGCCTGTACATAACTCCCATTATGGTTTTTTTGCCTTTGTGGTTCCTCAACTCTACCCACACAGACTCCACATCGTCTGACCCTATGTCGTTCCCTCTAACCCTATAATCCCTCTAACCTACGCATCCCAGGACTCTAAGGGGCAATTTTTTTAACCTGGCCAATCAACCTAACCCGCACATCTTTGGACTGTGGGAGGAAACCGGAGCACCCGGAGGAAACCCACGCAGACACGAGGATAATGTGCAAACTCCACACAGACAGTGACCCGAGCCGGGAATCGAACCCAGGACCTTGGAGCTTTGAAGCAGCAGTGCTAACCACTGTGCTACCATGCCACAAAAGGTGCATAGGAGCAGTCGTAGGCCGTTCAGCTCCTCGAGCTTGTAACTTTTAGCGAGATGATGTCTCACCTTTGGACCAACTCCATATATTTTCCTTTGGAAATTATCCACTTCTAACTATACTTAACAAAATTGTAACTATCTCAGATGTGCAGATAGCCATAGACCTCGCATCCACTGCCGTTTTTAGAAGAAAATTCCAAACCACTCTCACTCTTTATGTGCATCTCTTCTTCCCATTATTTGTCCTGAACGGTTTTCCCGAACATTAAGACTCAGCCCCCTATTTCCCGTACCAGAAGCAAGGTGAAATTGTCTATCTGTATCTACCCTTTCTTCTTTCTGTTCATATCCTGGCAACGTCCAATCGATCACACCTCCATCTTTAAATTCCAGGGAGAACAGCACGAATATGTATAATCTCGTTTGATAAATTACTTGTCTGAGAAATCATTCTCAATGCCGTTTACCTTTATGTGAATTGGTCCCTCACTCGCTGCTCTTTGCGACTCAATGCTTAAGCATCCAAAGATGTGCAGGTTTGGTGGATTGACCACGTTGAATACCTCTGAGTTTTCCAAGATGCTTAGGTTAATTAGCCATGATGAATGCATGGGTTCACTGGGATAGAGTGTGGTCGTGGGCTTGTCTTAAATTCTCTTTCAAAGGGACGACAGAAACTCGTTGGGCCAAATTGTCTCCTTCTGCACGATGGGGAGTCTACATTTGCCTGCGTTCGGTCCATAACCCTCTAAACATTTCCCATCCATGTACCTGCCCAGATGCATTTAAATGTTGTAATTGTACCTGCTGCGATCCCCTCCTTCGCCGGCTCAAACCATATGTGAACCACCCTCTTTGTGAAATGTTTTCCCCTCAGAACTCTTTTGTGTCTGTCCCGAATCACCTTGAACCTGTGCACTCTAGTTTTGGCCTCCTTTGCCCTGGGAAAATAACCTTGGATACTCACCTGAACTATGTCCTCCATGAAGTTATAAACCACGATGTGGTCTCTCCTCATCCTCCGACATTGCAGAAGAAATGTGCCGGTCCATCCAGTTTCTCCTATTAACTAAATCCTGCCAGTTTTGGTAACATCGTGGCACATCTTTTTTGCACCCTTTGCACTTAAATGATATCCTTCATACAGCATGACGACCAGAATTGTTCGCAATACTCCAAATGTGGCATTTCCAATGCCTTTTCCAGTTGTAGACTTACGTCTAAATTCCTGTACGCAATGTTCTGACCGATGAAGGCAAGTGTGCCAAATGCCTTCTTCATCACCCGATCTATCTTTGATGCCACTTTGAAGAAAGTGCATACTTGCACCCCTCGGACTCCCTGTTCGACAACGATCCCCAGGGATCTACCATGAACTGTGGAAGTCCTGCTCTGGTTCGCCTTGCAAACTGGAACACCTAAGATTTATCTGAATTGAACTCCAGCTGTTATACCTTGGTTCCTTGGGCAGTTGACGAAGATTCCGCTGTAGTTTCAGATAACTGTCCACTTCATCACCAATTTTGCTGTCATCCACAAAATTACTCATTATGTCTCCTGCATTCTCATCCAAATTGTTTATGTCAAGTACAAACAACAGTGGACCCAGCACCAATCCCGGCGGTGCACCGCTGGTCACATGGCTCCAGTCTGAAAGAAAGGAAACCTCGACCACCACCCTCTATTTCTGTCGAATTCTCTTGTTTTCCTGGATCCCATGTGATGTAACCTGACTGACCAGTCTACCATGTGTTATCTCGTCAAAAGCCTTGCTGACGTCCATGTCGACAACGTCCACCGCACTGCCTTCATCTATTTTCTTGGGCAACGGTTTAGGAAAGTCTATCAAAACGGTATGGCATTATTTCCCACGCACAAGGCCGTGCTGACCATGCCAAATCGTTCCTTGCCAATCCAAATGCATTTCGATCCTGTGCCTCAGAAACTACTCCAACAACTTACCCACCACTGACTTTAGCTTCAAAGGTCTTCAGATGTCAGGAAAATGCAGCTGAGGTCAAGTTAGTCCCTTGAGGCACTTTTCCATGCCGGCTTTACCGAATGACGAAACAACATTTGCGCACCTCCAGTCTTCTGGCACCCCACCTGTGTCTACCCATCATTCATATAGGGTCCACGAAAATGCTCTTTAGCTTCGCAAATTACCCTGGGAAACATACATCAGGTCCCAGGGATTTATCGACCTTTATGTGTTTTAAGAAATGTGACACCTCATCTCTTGTAATTTGGACGTTTAAAGACATCACTGTTTAGTTACCATAGTTCCCTAGCTTCTAAGTCCTTTTCCAGGGAAAATATGAGTGAGAAATATTCGTCTCATTTCAGCATGTGCCTCCACACATACAGAACTGTATTGTTCTTTAAGTCACTCCCTAGTTACTTTTTGCGCGTTATATTGTAGCAGAAATTATTTGGACTTGCTTTTACGTTTTCATCCAAAATCTATTTCCTGACAATATTTCCCCCTCCAACCCCCGCCTCATTTTTCACTTTTAAATGTAATACCCTGTGCTCCCCAAACGACTCACTTGACCCCAGTTGCATATAGCTGACATATGCTTGCTTCATTTTATTGACCAGAGACTCCATATTTCTAGTCATGCAGCTTCCCCTACACCTGCCATCCTTGCCGTTCACATTGAGAGGTTCATGCTGGCCCTGACCTCTCGGTATCGCTCTTTTGAAAGCTTCACACTTGCCAGACGTCAGTTGAAGTGCAGAGAGCACCCCCCCCCCCCACCCCCTTCCCCCGGCTCCGCGCCCCCCCCCCCGCCCCCCCACCAATCAAGTCTTGAACGTTGATTGAAATTTCCTGTTCTTGAACACACTTAACACACCCTCTGCACCGCCAGCCCCCCCCCCCCTCACCCGCCCCCGCATCCCCACATCGCCTATCCAAGCCCTTAACTCGACAATAATCCCAGTCTATGTTTTGGAAGCAAAAATCCCTCAGGTTACAACCCTCATATTCTTGCAGCCGTCTGCGAATTCCCTACATATTAACTCTTCAATTTGAGGTTGACTATTGGGGGACTCTCGTCCAATGCAACAAAGTGATCGCCTCCTCTTGTTTCTCACTTCCAAGCATATATCCTCAATGAAGGATAGGTCTGGACGATCCCCCAGGAATATCCTCTTTATGTTCTGGCATGATAACATCTGAAACAAAAATGCAACTTCCCGATCTTCCCTTGCCACCCTTTCTATCCCTCCTGTAGCAACCGTATGCCGGAACATTGAGCTGCTAGACCTGTACTCCCTCAACCGTGTTTCTGTGATAGGTATGAGATCCCTCAGTGGATGGTATCAGCTTGGATTTCCAGAAGATCTTTGACAAGGTACCGCACAGGAGGCTACTGGGTAAGATTCACACCCATGGTGTCAGAGGCAGGTTTCCAGCAGGGATAGATGATTGGCTTACGCGTGGAAGGAATGGAGTGGGGATAAAAGTTTTCTTTTCAGGATGGCATCCGATGATTCGTGCATTTCAGCGTGAGGATGAAAACTTCCCATTATATGCATTACTGATATATATCAAGGAACTGAGGGCATTGTGGGAAAATCTGCATCCTAATGTCGGTGGAGTTGTAGACAGTGCGGAGGTAAGTGGCAGGTTACAGGGGGACATAGATAAACTGCAGAGCTGGGCTGAGAGGTGACAAATGGAGTTTAATGCGGAAACGTGTGAGGTGATTCACTTTGGAAGGAGTAACAGGAATACGGAGTACTGGGCTCATGGTAAGGTACTTGGTAGCGTGGATGAACAGAGGGATCTGGGTGTCCATGTGCATAGATCCCTGAAAGTTGGCACCCAGGTTGATAGGGTTGTTAAGAAGGTGGGATTGAGTTTCAGAGCTAGGAGGTCATGCTGCAACTGTACAAAACTGTGGTTCGGCCGCATTTGGAGTATTGCGTACAGTTCTGGTCGCCGTATTATAGGAAAGATGTGGAAGTGTTGGAATGGGTGCAGAGGAGATTTACCAGGATGCTGCCTGGTATGGTGGGAAAATCGTATGAGGAAAGGCTGAAGGGCTTGAGGTTGTTTTCGTTAGAGAGAAGAAGGTTAAGAGGTGACTTAATAGCGGCATACAACATGATCAGAGGATTAGGTAGGGTGGGCTAGATGAGAGAAGGATCCAGGGGGATAAAGGGGGAGGTGGCTAGGTGGGTGGAGAACTGGCTTGGTCACAGATGACAGAGGGTGGTAGTGGAGGGGTCTTTTTCCGGCTGGAGGCCTGTGACTAGTGGTGTTCCGCAGGTCTCTGTATTGGGACCTCTGCTGTTTGTGATTTATATAAACGATCTGGAAGAAGGTGTAACTGGGGTGATCAGTAAGTTTGCGGACGACACAAAATTGGCAGGACTTGCAGATAGTGAGGAGCATTGTCAGAAGCTACAGAAGAATATAGATAGGCTGGAGCTTTGGGCAAAGAAATGGCAGATGGAGTTCAATCCTGATGAATGCGAAGTGATGCATTTTGGTAGAAATAATGTAGGGAGGAGCTATACGATAAATGGCAGAACCATAAAGGGTGTGGATACGCAGAGGGACCTGGGTGTGCAAGTCCACAGATCCTTGAAGGTGACGTCACAGGTGGAGAAGGTGGTGAAGAAGGCATATGGCATGCTTGCCTTTATAGGACGGGGCACAGAGTAAAAAAGTTGGGGTCTGATGTTGCAGATGTATAGAATGTTGGTTCGGCCGCATTTGGAATACTGCATCCAGTTCTGGCCGCCACACTACCAGAAGGACGTGGAGGCTTTGGAGAGAGTACAGAGGAGGTTTACCAGGATGTTGCCTGGTATGGAGGGGCTTAGTTATGAGGAGAGATTGGGTAAACTGGGGTTGTTCTCCCTGGAAAGACGGAGAATGAAGGGAGACTTAATAGAGGTGTATAAAATTATGAAAGGCATAGATAGGATGAACGGTGGGAAGCTTTTCCCCAGGTCGGTGGTGACGTTCACGAGAGGTCATAGGTTCAAGGTGAAGGGGGGGATGTTTAACACAGATATCAGAAGGACATATTTTACACAGAGGGTGGTGGGGGCCTGGAATGCGCTCCCAGGCAAGGTGGTGGAGGCGGACACACTGGGAACGTTTAAGACTTCTCCAGACAGCCATATGAACGGAGTGGGAATGGAGGGATACAAAAGAATGGTCGAGTTTGGACCAGGGAGCAGCACGGGCTTGGAGGGCCGAAGGGCCTGTTCCTGTGCTGTATTGTTCTTTGTTCTTTGGATAGTGAGAGCCTTTTTCCTCCGATGGTGTTGGCTAGCACGAGGGGACATAGCTTTAATTTGAGGGGTGCGAGATATAGGACAGATGTTATAGGTAGGTTCTTTACTCAGGGAGTAGTAAGGGCGTAGAATGCCCTGCCTGCAGCAGTGGTGGGCTCGTCAACGTTGAGAGCGTTCAAGTGGTTATTGGATAAACATATGGATGACATTGGAATAGTGTATATCAGAGGGGCTTTAGATTGTTACCACTGGATCGGTGCAACATCGAGGGCCGAAGGGCCTGTATTGCGCTGTAATGTTCTATGTTCTATACGTTAGACAGCGGAACACGTAGGATTGAAGAGATGGAGACGCTGTCGAAGGCTTGGCACATTTGGAGAGAAGGCTCCAGTCATAGAGTATTTTCTAAATAGGGATAGAATTCAGAAATTGGAAGCGCAAAGGAACTTGGAGTTCAAGTTCATGATTCTCGTAAGGTTAACTTGCAGGTCGAGTTGATAGTTAGGAAATCAAATGCAACGTTAGCATTCATTTCGAGAGGACGAGAATATAAAAGCAGGGATGTACTGCTAAGGATTGAACAGGCTCTGGTGAGACCACGTTTAACATATTGTGAGCAATTGTGGGCCATTATCAGAGCATGGATGTGTTGGCCCTGGAGAGTTTCCAGAGGAGGTTCAGGAGAATAATCCAAGGCATTAAAAACTTGATGCATAAGGAGCGGTTGAGCGTTTGGGTCTATCCTCGAAGACGTTTAGAAGGATGAGGGAGAATCTCATTGAAACTTACAAAATACTGATAGGCCTGGATAGAATGGACGTGGGGAAGTTGCTTTCATTAGTCGGAGAGAAGTGGATCTGAGAGCACAGCGTAAGGTACGACCCTTTGGAACCAAGATAAGGAGGAATGCCTTCAGCCCGATATACTATGGACCCCATTCCCACAGAAAACTGTGGAGGCCAGGAAATAGACTCTGCTTCAGACAGAGGTAGATCGATTATTAATTGGTAAGGTGATAAATGGTTACGGAAAAGAAACCTGGAGAATGGGGTTGAGAATTTTTTCAGCCATGATTAAATGGTGAAGCAGGCTCTTTGTGCCAAATCGCCTAATTCTGCTCCTAAATCATATGGTTTTATGATCCCAGTGCCAAGGACCCAGCCATGCTCAGAGTTCATCTGCCTTACCTGTCAGGACACTTGCATTGAAATAAATGCAGTTTCATACATCACTCGTCCCTCGTTCGCAATTGTGCTAATACCTGTCTTCTGAATTTAAATTTCTCTCTTTAAATCCTGTGTAAGCATCAGCTTCTTTGTCTCACTAATCTTGCAATCCCACCCATATCCAGACTAGATTAAACATTGCTAATCCTCCCCAACAGTGTATTTGCCCCCTCCCTTTCAGGTGCAACCCGTCCCTCGTGCAAATGTCACCTCTGCACCAGACGAGTTTCCAAAGTTCAAAAATATCTGATTCTGTGCCCCCTGCACCAGCTTCTCAGCCACACATTGACCTCTCCTGTCCGTCTAATCCTACTCTCACCAGCATGTGGCCCCGAGAGCAATACAGCATTAGAGCCCTTGAAGTCCTGCTTTTCAATCGCCTGCCTAACTCCTAATATTCACTCTTCAGGACTTCATGCCTCAATCTACCTATGTGATTGGTGTTAACATGCACTAGGACCTTGTACACATCACCGTCCCGTTCTTGGCTGAACAGCAGCATTTCAATGACATATCCGACCCAGGCACTACAGAGACAATAGACCACCCTGGAATCACATCTTGAACCACAGAAACGACTGTCTGCTCCTCGAAATAATGTCACTCATAATACTCTCAGCTCTCCCTTTCTTCTCCCCTGCCCCCGCCGTAGGGCCCAGACGCTGGTAGTGCCTGGAGAGTGGGTCTTACTGCATTCCTCTGAGTTGCCAGCGCCCTCATCATCTTCCAAAATAGAATATCGGTTCCTGAGTGTTTTTTTTTAAGCTGGGCAATTGTTGTTCTGTTATTTTTAGTGGACCCCCGAGGTTTTTGCCGACTCGGACTTGATTTGTTTGATTGGCAGGTCCGGTCATATGACACGATGAAGCGAGGTTTACCCAGAATAATCATGTCCGATTTTGCCTTGAGTTGTTGGAGAACATTCCCGCTCCTTTCCCTCCATTCAAGATGGAGACCGAATGAGCAAGGAAATAAGTCATTTTCTCTGAGATTCTGCTGTTTGAGAGTGGATCTTTCTCTCGGATTCTTCTATCTGAGAAGATGCTGATTTGGAAACTGCAGAGAGAGGTAACACTTTCTGCCTATGAAGTCTTCAGACTAGGAGCTGCCAGAGTCTAGTTTTACTTCTCTGACGTTCTGCATTTGAAGATATATCCTTCCCTTTAAACTGCTGCCTGGATCTCTGTTCAGAGTTGTGAAAGGCTAGACTTCTCTTGTTGTGTAAGCATATCTGCTTCTGGTGTCAACGTTGTATGAAAATACAGTATATATGCTTATCGGGGATACTGGGACAATGGAAATAGCTAACTGTTAAACTATATACTTTCTCATTTTTAAGTTTATTACATGAAACAACGTATGTTGATACATTTTGTGATACTCTATTGATTCACTTTATAAAGCTTTTTAATCAAAGCTTCCGAGTGGAGAGAAACACATTATGCTCACCCTCATGGCCGCATCAAATTCAAAAGTTGGAGTCTCGTTTAACTGCATAATATATCCTGGAGTTTGTGGTCCAGTCCCGAACATAATTCAGATGAAGAGACCCATCAAATACAAATGTCACTACATTCAGCCAGCAATCATTTGGAAGACATGGTCTCCCCGTGTCAGGATGCAGGATAAAAATTATCTCCGTTTCATGGGGCTCATTTAGTGCCTCACGATAAATCACTGTGCTCAGTTACTCCACGTTTTAGAACATCGAACAGTACAGCACAGAACAGGCTCTTCGGCTCACGATGTTGGGCCGAGCTTTGTCAGAAACCCAGATCAAGTTATTTCCTCCCTATCCTTCCTATATCTCCCACCATGAACCCTATATTTATGTCCCCTGGTTACCGCTCCATTCTCCCGAGGAAATACTCTTTGAACGTTCACTCTATCTATCCCCCTCATCATCTTATAAACCTCTATCAAGTCTCCTCTCAACCTCCTCCGCTCCAAAGAGAAAAGCCCAAGTTCCCTCAACCTTTGAAAGTTCCCTCTATCTATCCCCCTCATCATCTTATAAACCTCTATCAAGTATGATTGGGAGAGACTGTTTGAGGGTAAATCCACATCTGGTATGTGGCAATCTTTTAAGGAACGGTTGTTAGGGCTACAGGACAAGCATGTGCCTGTAAAAAAGAAGGATAGGAAGGGTAGGATTAGAGAACCGTGGATAACCAGGGAAATTGAGGGACTGGTCAAAAAGAAAAGAGAGGCGTATGTTAGGTCCAAGCAGCTAAAAACGGAGGGAGCTCTGGAGGAGTACAAATAAAGTAGGAAAGTACTCAAACGGGGAATTAGAAGAGCAAAAAGGGGTCACGAAATGTTCTTGGCAGACAGGATTAAGGAGAATCCCAAGGCATTTTATTCATACGTTAGGAACAAAAGGGTTGTTAGGGAAAAAATCGGACCTCTCAGGGACAAAAGTGGGGACTTATGCTTGGAGCCCAAAGAAGTAGGGGAGATCCTAAATGAATACTTTGCGTCGATATTCACAAAGGAGAGGGATGTGTTGACTGGGAGTGTCTCGGAGGGGAGTGTTGAACCGTTGGAGATAATCTCCATTACAAAGGAGGAAGTGTTAGGTTTGTTAGAGAATATAAAGACTGACAAATCCCCAGGGCCTGATGGAATCTATCCAAGGCTGCTCAGGGAGACGAGAGGTGAAATCGTTGGGCCTCTGACGCAAATCTTTGTCTCGTCACTGGACGCAGGTGAGGTCCCAGAGGATTGGAGGATAGCCAATGTGGTCCCGTTATTTAAGAAGGGTAGGAAGGATAACCCGGGTAATTATAGGCAGGTGAGCTTGACGTCCGTGGTGGGGAAGTTGTTGGAGAAGATTCTTAGAGATAGGATGTATGCGCATTTAGAAAGGAATAAACTCATTAACGATAGTCAGCATGGTTTTGTGAGAGGGAGGTCATGCCTCACTAACCTGGTGATGTTTTTTGAAGAAGTGACCAAAATGGTTGACGAAGGAAGGGCCGTGGATGTTGTCTATATGGACTTTCGTAAAGCGTTTGACAAGGCCCTCATGGTAGGCTAGTGAAAAAGGTTGGATCTCATGGGATAAAGGGGGAGGTGGCTAGATCGGTAGAGAACTGGCTTGGTCATAGAAGACAGAGGGTGGTAGTGGAAGGGTCTTTTTCCGGCTGGAGGCCTGTGACTAGTGGTGTACCGCAGGGCTCTGTATTGGGACCTCTGCTGTTTGTGATTTATATTAATGATCTGAAAGAAGGTGTAACTGGGGTGATCAGTAATTTTGGGGACGACACAAAACTGGCAGGACTTGCAGATAGTGAGGAACATTGTCAGAGGCTACAAAAGGATATAGATAGGCTGGAAATTTGGGCAAGGAAATGGCAGATGGAGTTCAATCCTGATGAATGCGAAGTGATGCATTTTGGTGGGAATAATGTAGGGAGGAGCTACACGATAAATGGCAGAACCATAAAGGGTGTAGAGACGTAGAGGGACCGGGTGTGCAAGTCCACAGATCTTTGAAGGTGACGTCACAGGTGGAGAAGGTGGTGAAGAAGGCATATGGCATGCTTGCCTTTATAGGACGGGGCGTAGAGTATAAAAGTTGGGGTCTGATGTTGCAGATGAATAGAACGTTGGTTCGGCCGCATTTGGAATACTGCGTCCAGTTCTGGTCGCCACACTACCAGAAGGACGTGGAGGCTTTGGAGAGAGTACAGAGGAAGTTTACCAGGATGTCGCCTGTTATGGAGGGGCTTGGTTATGAGGAGAGATTGGGGAAACTGGGGTTGTTCTCCTTGGAAAGACGGAGGATGAGGGGAGACTTAATAGAGGTGTATAAAATTATGACAGGCATAGATAGGGTGAACGGTGGGAAGCTTTTCCCCGGGTCGGTGGTGACGTTCACGAGGGGTCATAGGTTCAAGGTGAAGAGGGGGAGGTTTAACACAGATATCAGAAGGACATATTTTACAGAGAGGGTCGTGGGGACCTGGAATGTGTTGCCGGGCAAGATGGTGGAGGCGGACACACTGGGAACGTTTAAGATCTATCTAGACAGCTATATGAACGGAGTGGGAATGGAGGGATACAAAAGAGTGGTCTAGTTTGGACCAGGGAGCGGCGCGGGCTAATTGTTCTTTGTTTCTCGTTTCAAGGCTTCATTCTATGAACATCTTGCTGGCGCCAATACAAAGCGAGACTGCGGATAGTTGGGAACCTGTCTCGGGGGCAGGGAATTCATATGGTGTTCGTAAAGCAGAAGGGGAAATGACTAGGGTTGGGAAGCATTTTCTGATCTGGGCCAGTGTGATCTCCTGGACTCGTTTCGATCGCCTCAGGGGGTCGGAGAGGGGTTTCCCAGATTTTCTTCCCCATATTGGCCCTGGCGTTTTCACTCTGGGTTTTCGCCTCTCCCTGGAGATCACATGGTCTGGAATGGGGTGGGGGGGGTGG
The DNA here is from genome assembly GCF_964213995.1 of Mustelus asterias. Classification (NCBI taxonomy): domain Eukaryota; kingdom Metazoa; phylum Chordata; class Chondrichthyes; order Carcharhiniformes; family Triakidae; genus Mustelus; species Mustelus asterias. The sequence goes on from NW_027590080.1 coordinate 740,927, forward strand.
GGGTGAGTTAATAGGTTGTGATGAACAAAGCATCGTAGCTGTGAGGGACAGCTGGGTGGATAGGATATTAGGATGTAGATAGGCTGGAAAATTGGGCGGGGATCCTGGATTCAGGATTCAATCCTGGACCGGGGAGCGGCGCGGGCTTGGAGGGCCGAAGGGCCTGTTCCTTTGCTGTATTGTTCTTTGTTCTTTGTTGTTCTTTCTTCATAAGACCTACCCTCCAAACCAGGCAGCAGCCTGGTAAATCTCCTTTGCACTCTTTCCAGTGTCTCCACATCCTTCTTGAAGTGTAGTGACCAGAACTCCACACAATATTCCAAATGTGGTCTCACCAAGGTCCTGCAGAGTAGTAGCATAACCCCACGGCTCTTAAACTCAAACCCCCTGTTAATGAACGCCAACACACTATAGGCCTTCTTCACAGCACTATCCACTTGAGTGGCAATCTTCAGAGATCTATGGATATGAACCCCAAGATCACTCTGTTCCTCCACATTCGTCAGAAACCTACCTTTGATCCTGTAATCCACATTTAAATTTGTCCTACCAAAATGATTCAACTCGCATTTGTCAGGGTTAAACTCCATTTGCCATTTTTCAGCCCAGCTCTGCATCCTATCTGTATCTCTTTGCAGCCTACAAGAGCCCTCCACCTCATCCACTACTCCACCAATCTTGGTGTCATCAGCAAATTTACTGATCAACTCTTCAGCCCCCTCCTCCAAGTCATTTATAAAAATTACAAAGAGCAGAGGACCAAGCACTGATCCCTGTGGCACTCCGCTGGTAACCGGTTTCTAGTCCGAAAATTTTCCATCCACCACCACCCTCTGTCTTCTGTTAGATAGTAAGAAGTCTCACAACACCAGGTTAAAGTCCAACAGGTTTATTTGGTAGCAAATACCAGAAGCTTTCGGAGCACTGCTCCTTCGTCAGATGGAGTGGATAGCTGCTCTCAAACAGTGCACAGACACAGAAATCAAGTTACAGAATACTAATTAGAATGCAAATCTCTACAGCCAGCCAGGTCTTAAAGGTACAGACAATGTGGGTGGAGAGACCATTCAACACAGGTTGAAGAGATGTGTATTGTCTCCAGACAGAACAGCTAGTGAGATTCTGCAAGATCAGGGGGAAAGCTGTGGGGGTTACTGATAATGTGACAAAAATCCAACATCCCGGTTCAGGCCGTCCTCATGTGTGCGGAACCTGGCTATCAGTTTCTGCTCAGCGACTCTGCGCTGTCGTGTGTCGTGAAGGCCGCCTTGGAGAACGCTTACCTGAAGATCCAAGACTGAATGCCCGTGACTGCTGAAGTGCTCCCCCACAGGAAGAGAACAGTCTTGCCTGGTGATTGTCGAGCGGTGTTCATTCATCCGTTATCGTAGCTTCTGCTTGGTTTTCCCAATGTACCATGCCTCGGGACATTATGTTAGATAGCCAGTTACCTATCCAATCAGCCGAACTTCCCTCTATCCCACACATCCTTACCTTCTTTATAAGCCGACCGTGGGGGACTTTATCAAACGCCTCACTGAAATCCATGTTATTGACATCAACTGCACTATCTTCATCGACACACTTAGTCACCTCCTCAAAAAATTCAATCAAATTTGTGAGTCAAGACTTGCCCTTCACAAATCCATGCTGACTATCCCGGATTAAGCTGCATCTTTCTAAATGGTCGTAAATCCTATCCCTAAGGACCTTTTCCATCAACTTACCGACCACCGAAGTAAGACTAACTGGCCTATAATTACCAGGGTCATTTCTATTCACTTTCTTAAACAGAGGAACAACATTCGCCACTCTCCAGTCCTCTGGCACCACCCCCGTGGACAGTGAGGACCCAAAGATCAATGACAAAGGCTCTGCTATCTCATCCCTTGCCTCCCAAAGAATCCTAGGATATATTTCATCAGGCCCAGGGGACTTATCAACTTTCTGTTTATTCAAAATTGCTAGTATATCTTCCCTCCGAACATCTACTTCCTCCAGCCTATCAGCCTGTGACACCCACTCTTCCTCAAAATCATGGCCCCTCTCCTTGGTGAGCACCGAAGGAAAGTATTCATTCATCACCTCTCCTATCTCTTCTGACTCCATGCACAAATTCCCACTGCCGTTCTTGACCGGCCCCAACCTCACCCTGGTCATTCTTTTATTCCTCACAGAAGAGTAAAAAGCCTTGGGGTTTTCCTTGATCCGACCCGCCAAGCACTTCTCATGCCCCCCTAGCTCTCCTAAGCTCCTTTTTCAGCTCATTTCTTGCTAACTTGTAACCCTCCATCGAGCCAACAGAACCTTGTTTTTTCAACCTAACATAAGCTTCCTTCTTCCTCTTGACAAGACATTCCACCTCCTTTGTGAACCATGGTTCCCTCACTCGTCCATTTCCTCTCTGCCTGGTAGGTAAATACCTATCAAGGACACGCACTATTTATTCCTTGAAAAAGTTCCACTTATCATTAGTGGATTTGCCTGACAATTTTTGTTCCCATCCTATGCTTCCTAATTCCCGCCTGATTGCATCATAATTACCTCTCCCTCAATTGTAAACTATGCCCTGCCGTATGCCCCTCTCCCTCTCTATTGCAATAACAAAAGACACCGAATTGTGGTCACTATCTCAAAAGTGCTCTCCCACAACCAAATCCAAAACTTCATAGAAATCATAGAAACCCTGCAGTGCAGAAAGAGGACATTTGGCCCATCGAGTCTACACCGACCACAATCCCACCCAGGCCCTAGTCCCATATCCCTACATATTTTACCTGCTAATCCCTCTAACCTACGCACCTCAGGACACTAAGGTGCAATTTTAGCATGGCCAATCAACCTAACCCGCACATCTTTGGACTGTGGGAGGTAACCGGAGCACCCGGAGGAAACCCACGCAGGGACGAGGAGAATGTGCAAACACCACACACAGTGACCCGGACAGACTTGGCCCGGTTCTTTTCCGATTACCAAATTCAATGTGGCCCCACCTCTTGTCGGCTTATCCACATATTGTGTCAGCAACTCCTCCTGCACACACTGCTCAAAAACTGCCCCATCCAAACTATTCGATCTATAAAGGTTCCAATCAATATTTGGAAAGTTTTCGTTACATTTTCTCCACTTCTGTGTGATGGTAAATGCTCTGCTTTTTTCCCAAAGGTGTCTCTGTGCCAAATACGTCGGAACATTTGCCAAACTATGGATTTGCAGGATTCTGCCAGAATTGTAAAAGATCAGAGTTGGACATTGTTACATCTGAAACTGAAAGACTTTTTTTTAATTTTTGAGTTAGTAATATTCTTATGATTTATTACATTTCCAGTTTTTAACGTGATTCACTATTCCAAAAAGGGGAACGTTTACTATGTTTTTCAACTGTTGCTTGAAATTGCTCTGCGTGAGGGCATAAATGCAAGTGTTCGTGCAGCAACTTAGGAGCTGCAGCATGAATCCTATTTCGAGTACGAAACCGGGTAGGTGCACAGAGTGATCGCCAAGGTTGAACAATCGCCACCATATTGAATAAATCATGAAGGCAGACCACAAGATTATGAAATTCCCCGAGATTGCAAATAACAAAACTATGGATTTCTGTCGATTATTCATTTCTCGGTCCTTGTGATCAACCCCATTGCGCACAGTCCGTAGCCTCCTGCGTGCTCTGCTGCTCGCTAAGATGTGCCTGACGGTTAAAACGTTGAGAAGTAGAATAAGGAAAAATGGGATGCCTGGCGTGAAGATATTATGGAATATTTCGATAGCTCCCCACACTCGTGAGATCTTCATAAGGACATTGCTGTAACAAAACCAAGGGCTGTTGTTCAGCCAGTACCAATTGGTTAACAAAAGTACCATGTGGTGTCCTTTAAACTGCACAGAACTGTCGCTGTCCCCAATACCAATGTCGCCGTTCTCTTGTTGCAATATTTACTTCCAAGCTTTTGGCAACATATTGACACGAATCGATCAAAGGTGAAAGTGACGGTGAACCAGACAGTACAGTCAGTAACCGCACAAAGCAGAACAGCATGAATGTTACACAGGGGAATTTATCGCACAAATGTTAATTTATGTGCAATGGGAATCTGCCTCAAAATCAGGTCCAGGATTACTACCAATAGATCTGCCGTTGCCATGGCCACCAGGTAGCGTGTTGTTGAGCCGGAGAGTCCACATTTTCCCCGGGAAAATATTATGATCGTCACTCGGTTAACTGTGAATCAAAGAAAGCTTCAAAATGAGGAAGAAGAATATGAGCAAACCATGCAGTCGCGATGGTTATGTGTACAATTCATTGATTAGCCCTGTCCAGTGATCGAAGGAGTGTGTATTCCATATATATATATATATATATATATATATATATATATATATATCCTCACTTCCCAAGGCTCCTGAAGGTGGTCAGGGAGGAGACAGAAGTTGATTTGATGTTGACTTTCCAAACCGCAGTAGTTGCATGGGAGTTAACGTAGGACTGGAGCAAACATAGTTCCATTATTGAACAAAGGATGAAAGGAAGTGCCAGACAATTGTCGTCAAGTTAGGTTTACATCGGTGCTGGGCAAATTATTAGAATCAATCCTGAATGTTAGAAACAGGAGAAAGATATAGACTAGTCAGGAATAATCAGCGTGGATTTGTTCATGGAATCTCTTGCGTCACATATTTAATTGAAGTATCTCAGGAAGTGGCAAGAGGTGTGTTTGAAAGTACACCAGTGAATGCTGTGTACATAGGTTTTAGCAAGGCGGATGGCATCGTGCCACATGGCAGATTGGTCAAAAGAGTAAAAACTCGTGGGATACAAGGAAACGTGGCAGATTGGATCAGAAGTTTGTTTAGTAAAATTGACCAAGTCGGAAAGGTCGATGTATGCCCTTGCAAGTGGCATATGGTTTCAAGTAGTTTTCCAGAATGTTCAATGTTGGGACCACTGTTTTTTGTGTTTTATGCCAATGATTATGATCTGTACGTAGAGACACATTTGGAAAATTTGCAGACGACACATCGATTGGCCGAGTGGTGAAGAGTATATCCATCATACAGAAATCTATATCGATGGAATAGTGGAGTGGGCAGGAAAGTGGCATGTGTATTTTAACTTGTTGAAATATGGGCAAATGCATTGAGGGCTGTCAAACTATCATAGAAATACATAATGAATAATAATATGCTATGAAATGGACATAAAGTGAGAAATGTTGGCGTACAAGTATCAGGTTCTAAAGGCAGCAGTTCAAGTCGGCAAGGTAGTCAATAACACATATGGCATGCTCTCCTTCACGTGGCAGAGGTATAAAATTTAATAGTTAGAACATAATTTTGGAATTGAATAAAATACTGGTGTCCACAATCTGATTATTTTGTGCAGTCCAGTTTATCACGTTACAGGAAGGATGTAATTACTCTCTCGACTGTGAAACGGAAATTTACAAGGATGTTTCCAGGTGTAGGAAAGTGTCACCCTAACGAGTGATTGCATACGTTGAAGTTATATTCCTTGGAACAAAAGGGGCAGGGTGGTGACCTGATAGAAATGTATGACATTACGAGGGAGGGAGACATTGTGGACAGGGAAAAGACTCTTTCCCTTGGCGAAGACATCTGGAACAAGGCGACATAATTTGAAGATGAGTGGCAAAAGGCCTTTCGGTGAAACATAGAACTACTTTCTTTACGCAAACGTTGGTGGAAGTCAAGGCTTCGCTGGCCGTGCTCGTGCTAAAGGCATCTACCCTATGCTCTTAAAAAATACCTGGATATGCACCGTAATTGCTGCATGATGCAGGGCTATGGGCCGAGTGCAGCAAGGTGGGGTTAGAAAGGGTCCATGAGTTGTATCGGGCTGGCACGGACCAGACGGGGCAAAGGGAACCCTTCCATGTCCCAATTTTTGTATAGGTATATGAGTCTATGGTTTTACGTGCCGCATTTCCAAATAAATTGGTTCACCAGCCTCGGTTGCAAAGTATTGCAGAGGACAATGGTATGCTTCTTTTGAAAAGGAACACCTCTGATAAAAAATCTCCACAATAAGTTGAAAAAAGAAAAGCTTGTGCGCGATTGGCAATGAAAGATTGCCGAATGAACAGGATTTTTGGGTGGAATCAAACCTCTGTTTTGTTGTCTCTGACCATTCATCAGCTCGTGGATAGTCACAGAGACAAATATTGTGGGGAACAACTTCAACGGTATTGTTACAGATTACTTGGAGCCAGCATTGAAGCAGAAGTGAGGTTACAAATTAAACTTATGCATGACATTACAGAAAGTGAGCTAAATGAACACAGCAAGGGAATATGCAGTCATTCAAGGGATCTTTGAGTTGGAATCGTATGCAATAGTCCATGCCCGTGAACTGTGACAGCTGACCCAGTCAGACCATAAGAACCAGCAGGAGCAGTCGACCTTCCTGGTCTGGAGCCGGTGTCACCATTCTATATCAGTCGGCTTTATCATTGAACAAAAGTTCACTTTCTATGCAGTCCCCATATACTTGTCCTGTGAGATAGTAATTGATCAGCCATGAACAGACTGAGTTTTGGAACAACCAGATCGTACACAACCATTGTGTGAAGAAAGGTTTTCACATATCACTCTCAAATAATTGTGCAGTATCAGGAGAATCAGACCCAGTGTGTCTGACTACATATTTCAAGACTTGGTTATGTCACCTTGTCTACCCGTAGATGTATTGTTAATTCCTTGTGCTGCATGTGGTTACAGGGTTCGGTGCAAGCTCGATAGGCCGAATGCTCTCCTTCTGCACTGTAGGGATTATTTGATTCGAGGTATCATTTAATGCCTTTCCCTATTCACAGATATAAATAAAATCTTGACCACGACAATTGTATTATTGTGCGTTTCTTTTAAGCACAGACTCACTTGTTTTTTTTCTTATTTTGTGGCCTGTGTGTTTCGAATTTCCAAAAAATGTCCACGACAGAATGGCAACAGAATTATCTGTATGAGACGACACATATCTCGCCGACAAATCTGAGAATAGCTCTTGTTCCACACATTTTCTCCTTTGTTTAAAAGAAACAAAAGCATTTTTGCTAAACTGACTGAAATGTTGTTTCATACTGTCCAGTTTTAAATTGATCACAATACATTATAGAACAAAGAACAATACAGCACAGAAACAGGCCCTTCGGCCCTCCAAGCCTGCGCCGCTCGTGTGCCCACTCGGCCATTCTAGTATTCTTTAGTATGCTTTCCCGTACAGACTTACTCACATTTTCACTTATACCATCACAGTTGCGAATCGTTTTCAACAACATGAAATCACCATTCACATTCTTAAATGCAAATTGATGGCATGTGGATATTTCTGTTAATTCTAATTCCTGATCAATTCCACTTTTTTCGAGAGTGCCTGACCTAAAACAATCCTATCATTCGTTCGTGATGAAACTTTTTGTTCATGTTGAGAACGGGGTCAACCAAATGTATATTCAGAACTCCGCTGTTGACTACTGTGCTGGACGTAGTTCTGTTTTTCACAAACATAGAGGATAGCATAAAACGTTTGGCATTCTACTATTGTCCTGCATATGCTCCATAACAAATGAATATCACATTTATTCTCTCATGCCAGGTCATGCCAGTCAGCTATATTAAAACCTTCCACAGTTATAGTTCGTTATTACACCCGTGTGGCTATAGATTTATCTCTAGCTTATTTTAGAACAACCTATTCAAACAAATTCCTCTGCTCTGCACCTAGCCCGACAATGTATATTCCGCTCAATTCCGCATTCAAATTGATTTTTAAAATAATTGTTGTTTTCTGCTTTTATCATCGCGGAGAGGCAACAAGTTGCAGACAATTTTAATTGTGTTTGTCCTGATAGCTGACCACCTCTTTCTCCGAAATTCAACATGGACCAAACACTCCGTTGTTTTCCTACTTTCCTTAACTTGTGGAAAAATACAAATATCTGGGAAAATTGCAGTGAATCTCGTCCACACACTTCATGGCCACTTGTATCCTTTCTTCCAGCTTTGTTTCCAAGGGTGGAAGTGTCAGTTACTGCAGTGCATATGTTAAAGGTGCGAGGAACACATTTAAAGGAGATATACGAGTCAGGTTTTTGTTGCACAGAGGGTGGTGGGTGTTTGAACGTCACTGGCAGGGAGAGGTAGTGGAAGTTGATTCAATAGTGACTTTTAAGGGCGTCTTCCCAAATACATGAATAGGAGAGCAATGGATGGATCTGGCCTCTGAAAGCTTAGGACGGTTTAGTTCATACGGGCAGCTTGGTCTTTGCAGGCTTGGACGGCCGAAGTGCCTCCTCCTCTGCTGTAATTTTCTTTGTTTCTTCTCTAAATGCTGGTGACTCCAACAAGATAGAACGCGCTGATCCTGGCCAATGATAGCTTGATAAGAAATCGCATAACTTGCTATTTCCTGAATGAATTTCCTCTATTTGGGAAGCAGGATATCGGTATAATTTACTGCCTGTTCTTCCAATATGCCCCACTATCTTCAAATATCAAAGCATATTAAACCCCGCGTGACATTGCAACTATATATCTTGCAGATAACTTCCATTGAGTCCATACGTTCTTTCTGCAGCCGTATTCCAAAATATATCAGTTCGCCCCAACTGGAACTAAATTCAATTTCGGAAATGCTGACCTATTCGGCTAGCCGCATTCTCAATCTCTGCCATTCTCCATATTATTAGACTTGCAGCATTTACTTTAGTCATTGATGTAGTTGTCATGATATGTTGTGATACCTGAACATACCAACCGGCAAACATGATTTGAAGCTCAGTGAATTAAGTACCACCACAGATACGATAGCATTCTATGAAAATTGAGTTGGTAACTAAACTCAGCAAAATTCAGTCGAACATTTGTTACTGTAGATGTTGCTAAGATTTGACTAATCTTTGGAACAGAACTAAATGAAATCGAATCTGAATTGCTGCAAATACAGAGGAACGTTGAATTGATGTACCAAATTCTAATCAACAGCTGATCTTATTTGATATGAACTCAAGTGACCATCAGGTTACCCAATTACAAAGTGATCAATGTGGCTGGGACAGATCTGGCACAATTTCCTGACCTGTGCTCATCAGGCGTTCGACACAACTTTCTTTTCAAGTGGCACGAGTAATAATATATTCCATGAGATATATTGCTGCCTATAGATTTTACGAAACAAACATGCACGCTATTATTTATCCTAAACAATCAAACATATGGCTCATACGGAAGGGACGCTATGAAGTCAGTGTGTTGACGAGAGCTGGATCTGAATGCAATTGGTTATACATTCACTATATATTTCAGCTGGTGGTGTTCGCAGTACCCTACAATACATCCTATGATCTAATTTTCTCATCTTTCTGACTTTATATAATCGTTCATCGCAGACACATTCCATAAACGGTTGTTTTAGTGATTAACGTCCAGCCATATCACATATCTTGGGAACAAAAAAAAAGTTTTGAAATCTAAATTGAACCATTTTACACGGTGAAAAAAAACAATGACTTTGGAGCTTTAAAAATAATTGCAATCAGAAAATGAAAAGCTGAATATGAGACAATCACATGTCACAACTAAACAACATTGTCACATAGCAGCACTAACGCAATGGATGAATTGTTGAGTGTGACGACATCAGAGAAATAAACACAGGTGCACATTGAAATATTTAAGCAATGAGTATAAGGATGAAGCAGCGTACCAGAAACACCGACAACAGCCAGAATGGGATAGTATATCTTTTCTATCTCAAGGATTATCGCATATATCACAAACTCCTCCATCCCCTTGTTCGCACTTTTGAGCTGCTGCTCCCTGCTCGTCCCAGGAATGATCCACTCAGCCAGACCAAAATGCAGAACATAATCTGCAGTCTTTTATTAATGAATGAGGGAAACCTCTTGTGGCAGAATTCGTGTCCATGGAAACAAACATTAATTACAGTCATTAAACAAACAAGTTCAGTTAACCTCATTGAATTTGAAATTTTGAGATCAGTAAGTGCATCGTAAATTTACAATGACAAAGTTCTGATATCTGGAACTGAAGTTGCTCAAAGGATCAAACATTGTGTAAGAATGCAGCTGTCATCGTTTGCATCCTTCCCAACAAGTAAAAAAGTAACGAAAGCCCTTTTTGAACTTAAATCGGGAGGCGTGAACAGCTCCTCAATATTTATTTGAAGGAGAGAATATATAACTCCTGTTTTATTTTTGAATAATCATAATACAAATTATGTTGTTAGAGACAGTAACTGTTCTTCTGGGATTGCTCATGAGGTGCAAAAGAGGCATTTGGATCATTAGGTTTTGACAATGTTGTAATTGCAGTCAGGCTATTTTATGCATTTGGTCATGGGTGGCACGAAATGGTGAAAAGGAGTATGAAGGCCACAGATTCACAAATTCAGGTTAAGTGTTGAAGACTAAGTTTATTGCTGCACTCCACATTCCAGTTAAAAGTAAAACTTTCACAGATCTTCTGATGACGAATTATTTTAAATCAAATTTACTCAGTCGAGCAAACGGTAGAAAATGATACCACTACAGCATTATCATAGAAAACTTATAGAGATTCAACAGGTCATTAAATAATTAAAAAATAAATGGTCGCCCAAACCTGCCTCCATAAAATACTCCCAAAATAGGGAGAGCACGTAGTTAGAAACGGAATAACGCTTACTCCAAACTGTCCCCATACAATACATCCCAGGGCAGATACAGCACGGGTTTTGATACAGTTTAAAGTTATTTCTTCACTATACACTCGAATAATCCAATGGTTGGTGCAACAGAGATTAAATAATTCACACTCCAAATTTTCATCTTGAAGACTCTCAGACAAGGAGTTAATCATCGAATCGCACAATAGTTTCATGTCAAAGGCGACATTGTCCATTATGTTTGCGCCGACTGAAAAACTCACCACCCTGCCCAATTCCACATTCCGGAATTGGTTCCACAAAATGTTGTAAAGACAGTTGAAATGCATATCCGCTCAGCTCCTGAAGGACTAGCGGGTTTTTGCCTCTGCTTACACTTCAGGCTATGCGTGCCACACAACACAGCCCTCTGGTTAAAACATAAAATTGGTATAATTCTTCTAATCATTGTATCAATCTATGCCACTAGTCACTCATCTCTGTGCTAATGTAAATTGGCGTTTGAATTGCGATGAAGGTCCCTCACAATGTCACACATTAGATGTCATCTAATCTCCCCTTGCCTTCAAAGTTCCAACGAATACGAGACCAGCGTCTCCAATAGCTCTGCATGGCTGCAATTCTTCAACCCTGGAAACATCCTTGTATGCCTCCTCTGCACCCCTTCTAATGAAATTTCAATCATTGTGTTTTTCCTTATTCCTTCATCACCCCTTCATATTTGGTTTCTTTTTGTCCTTCTGCATTCAGAGATCTTTGTATGTTTACTAGGATTTGTGAGTGCGAGTGGCCGAACACGACCACTACGGACCCAGAGTCAGCTTCAACAATGGCACAGCTTTATTGCTTTTACGTCGACGGAGGTACAATCTGGACTCACATACAATAACAGTCCAGAAGGTACACTGAAGGCCCGCCAAAAAAGGGGTATAGTTATAGTCATTTTCTGTGGTTGATTTGTAAATGGTTTGTTTATGGTTTTCTGATATGGCCATCCTGTTTAATGGGTTTTTAGGTGCGGAGTTGATGTGTTAAGTCTGGTGATTGCCCAGTCTAGGGAGGTGATAATTGTCTGAGATCTCCGGAGTTACTTATACAATAGGTGTTTTATCAGGAATTCTTTCATGTCTAGGAGACCTTCTGTCTGATAACGGCTTCCTGATATCCTTGGACCCAATTTAATTAAATGGAAGGTTATGCTAATGTAAGTTCCTGAGCCCCTTTGTCAGCCTGGTTTCTGCATTTTAAAATAACTGCTTGTCTGAGTGCTGCTTTTTCCTGTTTCATTTATTTGATTTTATTCGAAGAAATATTTAATCTAAGGAATCACAGATATTTGTGTCCGCTTACAGTTCGCCCTGTCGGTCGGGAGTGGACTTGTTCCACATCCCGCCGACCGAATTTTCTTCCCCTTTTTACAAATTTGTGTCCGCTGCTCCCTGCCTCTGCACGCTGCAGTCGTACAGTTTGGGGAGTCCCGGGAACTTGTCAAATTAAGTCTATGCGGGAGCAATCCTCCCGACTTGTTAACTGTCCGACCACGCCAAGTGCTCAGATGAGTTGGATGACAACCAGTGTAAGTGAAAAGATTCGGATCCAGGGGTGAATGTTTACGTTTAGACCCCAGTCCCACACCTTCTGTGCCCATGTTTGGCTTTGTAATGCCGTTTCGGTGTCCTGCTCAAAGGTTTTGATATGTGATTGCAGCTGATGGTATAATCGGACGGAGTGTCCTAGTTTGAGTCGGAACTCCCTTAGGACTTCAGTCAGGTGTGGGATGGGGGCTTGCTCGGGTTCCTGATAGCCTTTTAAGTTATCCTTTAGAGGGTCTGTGGCATTAAAAGTTACTGTCTGACTATTTCGGATATTGGTGATGTGAGCCTGAGCTCTAGTGACCGGTCTGCGTGGGGTGAAACAGAAGTTTGGGTTGGGGATTGGGCATGTTAGTCCATTGTATATAAATGATGTACGTGTGGTGGCCACACAATATCTACCCCGTCCCCCGTATCCTGCCTGGGCGAAGTGTGGATTTATGGGTGTAATTTCGATGGTGCAGTCTTGTGTCCGGTTAAACCCACACTCTGCTGTCTCTCCTTGTCTCAGTGGGTGAGGACAGATGGTGATCGCTCCCCGCTGTTTGCACCTTGCGAGAGAGACACTGGACATTATACCATGCCTGGAGATGGCCGTGGTTTCGGTTATGTGGTAGCGGAGGGAAGCATTGCCCCTAAGAACACCAATGTTTTCAATCCGGAAGATAGGGAATGGCCCCGCATCCTGTGTGACTGTTGGAACCAACAGAACAATTCCTATCCCGGTGCCTTCACTAACCGCACAGTCGGGGATCACTGGATACACCCGGGTCATCCCTTTCAGGGTCCGGCCATCCAGCATCCCCTTCTGATCTGCGAGTTGCGCGAGCTGGGCGCTGTCGATCCAGTCGGGCACCTCGCCCCTTTGCACCTGGTCCAGATTGTGTCATACTTGTGCTACCTACACTGACCATACGCATGGCATAGCTGTACCCGGGCAGTGTCCTCGCTCTACCTGTATATGAGGTGGTTAATGGTCCGGGCGTGCGCTTCTGGTACTGCAATCCCATCTAATTGGATGTGGGCGCCCGCTTCCCCGAGAAAGGTTTGCTCAGCCTGTTGGTCAAGTGACCGCCGTAAGATGTTCTTCATCACCCCCATTAGTTGTTCAATTTTGTTGTTAAGGACGTCAATGGAGTTAACCACTGTGGATCCCATGTCTAACCCCTTTCATTCCTGTATGTGTTTGTGTCTCCCCTGTAATGTGTAGCCCCCATTGAGTCAATGGTTGGTTTTATGGTCTCCCTCCCCAACATTCGGTACATGTCATGTGTCTGCTCCGAGCAATACTCTGGCACCTGAATTCCTGAACTATCAATCAGGACAGGTACGACCTCATGTTTCATATTTTCATAGACAATCTCCCCCTTGTTCCACAACCCCTCTGGTCCCTTGCTTTGCAAGGGGCAGGGTAAGATTTCGGGTGTTGTCGTCGTGGGGGCCCGCGTTGGAAGCGGCGCGAAGCATACATACAGTGAGACTGCAGAAGCCTCAACAAGTCCGTAATAGCCGCAAATGTCCATGTCCGGCTTTAAAATGTCCTGTGGTCGTGTAACCAGTGGGTTGGAGGGTTGGGCGCAGATGGTCCCGAAAGTGCAGCCCGAAAGGGTCTCTGTTCCGAAGGCCCCGTCGTTGAATATATGTTCAGAGTCCTTCTAAGGTGCCAGTGAAGCAGATCTCGTTGATGCCCGGGTGAACTTGTAGCCATGCATTAAAATAAGCTCTACTGTCCATAGGGTTTGGTTCAGCTAGCACACACAGTGCCTCGGATGTGTTGAAGGTTACCCCGTGGAATCGCGGGTAGATGGGGTGTACTTTGCGTGCAATACCCGTCAGGAAGATCGCCGTGAGGATCATCCTCCAAGTGGTCCACATGGTCCTGGAGAGGGGGTTGGGGGAGGGCATATAAAACCTGGTGGCCACCAGACATTAGATTGATATCAAATGACTAACTTGATCTCTTTATCTAGTCATGTTTATATTCCTATATACATATATACATCCGTGCCACGGTTGGCGCACGACTCCTTTGTGCCAAAAATAAAAGTTGTTATTCCGACCTCCGCTGTCTGGACAAAATGGTTGGGGGCCAATACGTGGAGTGGTCGGCGCATCCCTGGCTTTACAGTCAGTCTCTCCTGTCTCTTTCCCGTGGTGGTAGCATTTTAATCGTTTCCAATGTTTCCAGCGGTCCTTTCCCTTAACATCGAAACAGGCACATATGTCGCTGGTAAGGATAATCTCGTGGGGTCCTATCCATTTTGGTGCAAACCCGGGTCGGTCTGGGGCAACCCGTGTTAAAACTTTATCCCCTACTTGGGGGAGGGTGGTGGTGTGACTGACATTTTGATCTCTAGCCTGGTCTCTAATGGCTTGCTGGTCTCTGGGTGCGTGGTGCAGATCTCGGAGCTGTAAGTCTAGATGCTGTCCATATCTCTTGATTTTGTCCCGGAGGGGTGCCATTTCTTCCCCTCCCACGGCAATGTTTTCTGGGAGTCGCATTGCCCTCCTGGTCATTCGCTCAAACGGGGTGAGCCCTACAGTACGACCTGGGGTGGCCCGTAGGCGCATCAAAATACAAGGAAGGACATCTACCCACCCCTGACCTGTCTCTGCGATGGATTTGGCTATCGCATTTTTGAGAGTGCGATTCATCCGCTCTACCATTCCAGCACTTTGAGAGTGGTTTGGGATGGGGAAACGCTGTCGGATTCCTGGGGCTTTGCAAGCGTGCTTCATCACCTTGCCTGTAAAGTGTGTCCCCTGGTCGGAGTCCAATTGCAGCGGGACTCCCCACCTTGGTTTTATTTTGTATGCCAGGATGCGGGCTACAGTGGTCGCCCCGCAATCCCGACTTGGAAATGCTTCGACCCATCGGGTGAACTGGTCTATGAGTGCGAGGCAGTACTTCTTCCCGCGGCTGGTGGGTCGGGAGCCGATTATATCAATTTGGAGGTTTTTCCAAGGTCCCTGTGGTCTGGGTTGGTGAGCTAATTTAACTTACAGGGGCCGACCGGGGTTATGCTGAGCGCATATAATACATCTTTGGCAGTGCTTCACTCCATCTCCTCCCATCCCTGGCCACCACCAATCAGTTGATAAGCGGGCCAGGGTCCAATCCCGTCCGGAGTGGTCCGGTTCGTGGTGGAGTCGGAGTAAATCAGCCTTTATGAATGAAGGGGCAACTACCTGTTGCCCTCTGCGCCATACCCCATTCTGATCAAGGGACGCCCCTGCCTGCTCCCACCTCGTCTGGGTCAGCGCTGCCCTGGAGTTTACAAATGTCCACCTCTTCCATGGGTGGAGTGTTGATGGCGGTTACCTGCGGGAGGGCTTCCCCAGCTGCAGCTTTGGCAGCAGCGTCTGCGAGTTGGTTTCCCTTTTGCTCCGCAGTCCTCGCCTTCTGGAGGGCTTTTATTTTAATTACGGCTGCTTCCGAGGGTAACCTGGATGCCGTTGCCAAGTCTCGGACTATGTTTTCCTGTTTTGCGTGCCCCCCACCGCCTGCGGTGATGAATCCGCGCCTTTTCCATGCCATCATATAGTCATGGACCACCCCGAACGCATATTGGCTGCCTGTATATACATTTATCCGTTTGTCCCTTCCCGCTTTAAGGCCTCTGTGAGGGCTACAAGTTCAGCCACCTGACCGGAGGTATCCCCACTCAGGGTGTCCCTTGCTATCAGTGTCCCTTCCTGATCTATGACTGCCCAGCCTGTGCGGTACTATCCCTCCACTTGTCTTCGGGACCGATCCACATATAAGGTTAAATCGGGGTTGTCCAAGGGCTGATCATTAATCCCATCCTCTGCGTCTGTGTCTGGATTAATTGGACAGTGGTGCGGGCTGCCCTCTGGAAGGAACCCCTCTGCAGGGTTTCTTCTGGTATCTCGTACAATTTTAATGGACTGATCCCGGGGAAGCCTCCCACTTGGCCCTCCGAGCGTCCGAGACAGTTCAGAGTCGACCGGTATTCAGTAGCTCAACTATAGTGTGTTTTGTGTGCAAAATGGTCTGCCCAACATAGTGATGGTTCACGCACCCTGACTGCCCTTGCGGCACAGTCCAGGGCTGCCACACATTTGTGCAGTCCTTTGGCTACCGGGGACAGTCGGGCAGAGTAGTATGCTACGGATCGCATGGTGCCCACCACATTCTTGGGTCACCACGGAGCTGTAATATCCGTCCTCCGAATTGTAAAAGTGGTGGAAGGGCTTCGTTATGTTGGGCAGGCACAAGGCTGGGACTGCTAGTAGTTCTGATTTTAGATGGGTGTCTGCTGCCTCCTGCTCAGGTCCCCATTCAATTGTTTCTGCCCCTGGTCTCCCCCCTTTTACCAGTCGCTGGATTGGTTCCGCCAGGGATGCAAATTGGTCAGTAAAATCTCGACAATAGTTAAAGAGTCCCATAACCCTACATACCCCTCTAACTGTATTAGGACGGGGCATATTGACAATTGTTGTTTTTCAGTCAGTGGGGAGAGTCTTATTTCCCTGGCTTATGTCGTGTCCCAGGTCCCGGACTTCAGATTTGGCGAGTTGCGCCTTGGTTGGGTTGATTTTAAATTCTGCTGTCTGTAAAGCACGCAGGATTAACGACGGGGCTCCGAGATGTCCCGTGGGGTTGATGGAAGCGATCAGAATGTCGTCCACATATTGAAGGTGCTCTTATAGGGAGACAGGTCACAATTTTCGAGGGCTCTGCTAATAACCCGGTGGAATATGTTGGGGCTGCTGTGGAATCCCTGGGGGAGACGAGTCCATGTGTATTGCTTACCTCCACAGGTAAAGGCAAACCTCTCCTGGGAGTCTGGGTGAAGTGGGATTGACCAGAATCCGTTTGCTTTATCTAGCACGGATAATATACAATGTTCAGGTCGCAATCCGTTAAAGATGGTGGCCGGGCTCGGAACAATCGGGTGTTCCTATGCGGTGACCCTATTCAGAGCCGTATAATCTATGGTCAGCCGGTAGCTTCCATCTGGATTACGGACGGGCCACATTGGGGAATTGGTGTCTGATGTCCTGGGTCTCAGGATGCCCTGGGCAACCAAAGCCTGGACGATTGTCTTGGTCGCCTGCAACACTTCGGGTTTATGGGGTATTGGATGTGGGGAGTGTGAACCGGTCCTTGTATCTGTAGGGGAGGGATCCTTACGAGACCGCAGTCCTGCTTGCCCGCCGCCCAGACTCGGGGTAATCATTGGCACAGGAGCCCCACTAGTCCTTCCTTTGCCCAGTCTCGGGTCGTGTGAGTAAGTGCTCCCATACTTATGTCTGCTAAGTTTTTATTGGGGACCCAGTATCCCTGAATCCCGCTTTTATGTTCCTTTCTTCCAGTCCACAGCAGACACCTATTAAAAGCGTCCATCACTGCTCCTAACTCTCCTCGGAGATCCTCCAAGATTGTGCCCTCTTGGTTTGGGCCCACCCAGAAGTGTACAGGGAGTAGGATTCCTTCTATCTCAAGTAGGACTGCTTCACTTTGGTATACGGTCGTCCTATCTCCCCCGACTCCTACCACTACGATGGAACGTGAGTGGTGGGTAGTGCCATGTTAGTGAGGGATATCGAAGCCCCCGTATCTATTAATACTTTGCATCGCCGTCCCCCTAACGATGCATTAACCCAAATACGGGGGTCCGTTCCCAGGGTGGGGGCCGATGCCACTCATTTGGACTTCTGTGCCGCGAGAGTTTGTGTAATGTCCAGCAACTGCTGGTGGCTGAGGTGTGCGGTATTGGAGACGACTTCGTTTTCCCTTCTATCCGGGGCGCTTGCCAGGGGTTGATCATATTTCGGGGGCGCTCCCTCTCTGCTCAGGAACCTTCTGCTTTTGCAGGCTGATTCATTATGTTCAAATTTACCGCAATTGCGGCATGTATGGGAGGGATGGGGCGCCTGAGCTCGGGAATCTATTTTATAATGGCCAGGTGCCCAACACCTGTAGCAGCTCCCACTGTCAGTTCCCAGGTCGGATACCCCTACCCTGGCGCTTTGAATCTTCCTTTGTTGGTTATCCACAGTATTGGCCCAGTTCTCTAGTTCATCAACGGTGTTGAAAGTTACCAACCCGGTTTTCTGAACTGCTTGGTGCGCCGGGCTCAGTCCATCCCTTTCTAACAGGAGGAACGCGGGGTTCTGCCTATCTGCATCGGGCATTCCCCCATGGGCCATAAAAGCATCAAATTTCCGTCGTCCATATTCCTGGGCCCCTTCCTCCTTCCCCTGCGCTACCCCTACTATTGCGCCCCAGCTCACGGGGATCTGCCCCATGATCTGGACGATATCATTTTTAAAGTCTGCCAGAGCCTGATCCTGCTCTCGGCGACTCTCATCCAGGTTTGCACACCCGGACACATTCTGGAGCTTTGTCTGAAGCTGGGCCCAATAACTCTCGGGCATCTTGGCTGTCACCCGCGCTGCTATGTCCCGGTTATATAGGTTATGACACAGTTGCATTTCCTCAATCTTCTGCCAGAATATCGCATGACTGTGTCTGGACTGGAGGGTCGGGAGTTTCTCTAATAAGTTCATTGTGTCTCCCGGTGAGAGTGACACATAAATCATTTTAATCTGGTTCTGCCGCCCTCGCCCATTTCTCCCTTGTCCCCCAGGAACGCATTCAATCTTTAAGGGAGCCGCCATAGCGTCCTGGGGCGGGGGGTCGGTGGTCAACGGGAGTTTCCCCCCTTTTGGGCACAGTGAGCCCGTTTCATCCATTAAGCATTCCCAATCGGGACACTCCTCACTTGGAAATTCATGTGAGAAGTCGGACAGTGCTGTCAACACGGGGTTAGCAGCCATCACAGCGGCGCGCTTTCGCTGTGCGGACTGTTCTTGCTTGTTCTGAACATATTTATGAACTCGCCCTGCGAGAGTGATGTGGGATTTCAATATCAGGATCAAAGCCTTATCATCTTTATTCCTCTTTTCTTTCGCCCACCATTCCCGTTGGTTTTCAAGTGGGTCCTGGGGATTCCACCCTGCTTTGATCATGCTTTTAATTAGTGTCCTATTTTTGTCTGCTAGATAGCGGGTGAGGGATCCTTCTGGTCCCCATTCGAAGGTGGTATGATTGCTATCCATGTCGGGTCTCTAAACTAGGACCAGTGGTATACTAATCCTGGCTCTGGTGCTTCTCACGGATACTTGTGTGGGTATCTCTGAGGTTACAGGTTTGGTGTTCCCACTGTCAGTGTTTGGGAACTTTCAGCAGCAACACGCAGAACCCGTCCTGCGTGTATCGGGGGGATTACGGCGCACAGAGGCAGGTGAGCTCTGACTACGACTACAGGGGCCGGGGCCACCCTTTCCTTGCCAACTCCTATCGCTAAGTCAATCCTCAGAGGCTCGCCGTTTTCCCTATCTCCTCGGGATCACCCTGACCTGGATGCGGACAGGAGTGGAATTGACTGCAGATAGGAGTTCCCCCGGCATATAACCGATCTTTTGCGCTACCAGAGGTCTCCTGCTTGTAGTGGTCGAGGCACTCACAGAGGCTCCAGACTTAGTAGCGCCCGAACATGTACCAGACTCCACGCGGAAACTGCCCCCAGTGGCCCGAACCTTTCGCGCCTGCCGAGGTCATACCCGACATGCAGCGCCCGGACTTGTACCAAACTCCGAGAGCCCGATCACAGTGGCCCAAACCTTGACGTCCTCCTGTCTTCTACTATTCTCAAACTCTATCCTGTCAGGTACCTATCGGTCAGTTAGTTTATGTTCGGGTTCACCGTCAGGGGTACACGGAAGGTAATGGCAACACAATCAATCACAGTTCGCGACCCAACTCGACCGCCCAAAAAAAAACTTGAACACTATTTTACCGCTGTACAGCTATCCAACGGAATCTGTTCACAGGTTCAGATCGCGGCTGTCGTGAAACACCGCTCTGTCACTGGGAATGCCCGCGGATTTAAATGAGTAAAGATACTCACCCAATGCCCAGAGACGATGTTCCAGCGACGGTCACGATCCTGGACGAGCCCCCAATTGTTAGCGCGAGTGGGCGAACACGACCACTTCGGACTCAGTGTCAGGTTGAACAGCGGTACACCTTTATTAACGTCGACGGAGGTGCAATCAGGACATACAAACAACACTGTCCCGAAAGCACTCTGAAAGTCTGCCGCAATGGGCTACAGTTATACCCGAACTTTGACACTTTGTATGATTCAAATGTTAATATTTTGTTTACAGTATTTGACTCTGACCATTCTGTGGTTGATGTGTAAATGGTTTGTTTATGGTTTTCTGATATGGCCATCCTGTTTAATGGGTTTTTAGGTGCAGAGTTGATGTGTTAAGTCTGGTGATTGCCCAGTCTAGGGAGGTGATAATTGTCTGAGATCTCCGGAGTTTCTTATACAATAGCTTTTTTATCAGGAAGTCGTTCATGTCTCGAAGACCTTCTGTTTGATAAGGGCTTCCTGATATCATTGGAGCCAATTTAATTCAATGGAAGGTTATGCTAATGTGAGTTCCTGAGTCCCTTTGTCTGCCCTGTTTCTGCGTTTTAAAAGACCTACTTCTCTGTTCACACTTTTGTGCCTGGGTGCTGTTTTGTCCTGTTTCATTTGTTTGATATTATTCTCAGAAATATTTAATCTAAGGAATCACAGAAATTTGTGTCCGCTTACAATGCCTACATGTCGGCCTACTTCTGTGATGTCTAATGATACCTTCATACATATTCATCATAACCTGTACTAATATGCATTATACAACTACCTCCGAACGTATATAAACTGTTGTATGCCAATTAACTGGTTTGTGTGATGGATGGATGGATGGATGGACGGACGGAGGGACGGACGGACGGACGGACGGATTGATGGATGGATGGATGGATGATTGGATGGATGGATGGATGGCTGGCTGGCTGGATGGATGGATGGATGGATGGATGGATGGATGGATGGATGGATGGATGGATGGATGGATGGATGGATGGATGGATGGATGGATGGATGGATGGATGGATGGATGGATGGATGGATGGATGGATGGATGGATGGATGGATGGATGGATGGATGGATGGATGGATGGATGGATGGATGGATGGATGGATGGATGGATGGATGGATGGATGGATGGATGGACGGACGGACGGATGGATGGACGGATGGACGGATGGACGGATGGACGGATAGACGGATGGACGGATGGACGGACGGATGGATGGATGGATGGATGGATGGGATGTCGGGCACAAAATACTGCATCAGATAAAACGGTTTGAAGCGAAGGCACGGTTACCATGATCAATGGAGACTGAAATATGCAGATGGACTGAGGAAATCAGGTTGGCAGTGGAACTCAGGAAAAGGAATTCATGCAATGTCTATGTCATGGTTTTTTGAAACACCCTATGGTGGATCCCACTTGGGAAAAGGCAATTCTAGATTTAGTGATATGTTAGAGACAGGCTTGATCAGGAATGTTCTTGTGAAGGGAGCCTTCGGGAGCTGTGACCATAACATTGTAGAATGCACCCTGCTGTTTGAGCGCGATAAGATACAATGGTATTACGGTTGAATATAGGTATCTACAGAGGCATGATGGGAGAAATTTCCAGTGTTGGTAAGCATTTTAAATATGCTGTAAAAGCCATTCTGGTTCCCTAATAGCTTTTTGTTGTTTCCAGCATGTACTGTGGCCAACGTATATTTATATTTCCATAGCAACGTGGATTTCTGAAAGCGCCTCCCAATGATTCAGCAACAAATAATGTAGGCTCACATCTATTTAATGAATGCTTTTCTACATCACCGACATCTTACGCCCTTTTTGCCAGAAAAGAAAATATATTTATCTCACGGAGAATTGCAAGAGGAAGGTCATTTTCTGTTAGCCAGAATCCCATTCGTGTGGTGCCACAGTACAGTGCCACCTACAGTCATGACTTGGTTGCAAATATATTGATATCATAGACAAATTTGCATATGAAACCAGAACAGGTGGGATAGTAACTTTAAATAAATAGGCAAACATTTTACAAAGAGATGTGGAACGTTTAGGTGAGTGGATCACAGCTTGGTAGATGGAGTTTCAAGTGGATACGTATGATATAATCCAATTTCTAAAAAAATGTTCAAAAAGAAACGAAAGTGAGAGAAGCTTCAGAGTGTTTTGGTGGAGACCGATTTCAGTCTCCTCGTGCATGGATCGCAGATTGCTGTTACAATGGTTAATAAAGAAGACAAATGGATTTTTGGCATGCATTGCATGATGAATAGATAATTTCGGCACAGAAGCGTTGCTGCAACTGTACAGGCATCCTTGAAATTGTACCTGGGATGTAATGTACTTTCCCCCCCGCCCCTTCCTTGAGGAGGGATGTAATTGCATTGGGGGCAGCTCAGGCGAGGTTCACGAGATTGTTTATAGAGATCAAGTGTTTGTTTTCGAAGAAAAATTGTGCAGTTTGGGCATATATCCTCTCGAGGTCAGAAGAATGCTCAGGGAAATCGAATTGAGGTATGTAAGATGCGAAAGAGGATTAACAGTCCAGACTGAGAGACGATTTTTTAAATTTTGATTTGATTTGACTTATTATTGTTACATGGATTAACATACAGGGAAAAGTATTGTTTCTTGCGTGCTATACAGAAAAAGCATACCAGTCATAGACAAGGAAATGAGAGAGTGCAGAATGGAGTGTTACAGTCATAGCTCGGGTGTAGAGAAAGATCAACTTAATGCAAGGTAAGTCAACTCAAACGTCTGACACCAGCAGGGAAGAAGCTGTTCTTGTGTCGATTGGTACGTGACCTTAGACTTTTGCATCTTTTTCCCGACGGAAGAAGGTGGAAGAGAGAATGTCCTGGCTGCTTTGCCGAGGCAGTAGGAAGTGTAGACCGAGTCAATGGATGGGAAGCTCATTTGCTTGTAGGATTCGGCTACAGTTACGACCGTTTGTACCTCCTTGCGGTCTTGGGCAGAGCAGGAGCCATATCAAGCTGTGGTACAACCAGAAATAATGCTTTCTATGGGTTCATGAGTGCCGTAGCTGACATGCCAAATTTCCTGCCTCTTCTGGGAAAGTAGAAGTGATGGTGGAATTTCTTAACTATAGTGTCGGCATGGGGGGACCATGACATGTTGTTGGTGATCTGGACACCTAAGAACTTGAAGCTCTCGAACCTTTCTCCATCTTCCCCACTGATGTATACTGGGGCATGTTCTCCTTTACGCTTCCTGAAGTCGATGACAATCTCCTTCGTTTTGTTGAAATTGAGAGGGATGTTATTGTTGCCGCTTGCGGGGGAATATAGTGCGAGAGGCCATTGTTTAAGGATAAAGGAAAGCAGATTTACAACAGATTAAGTGAAATTATTTCTCCCTCCCGAATCTCAGGAATTTGCTACTTCACATTGCGGAGATGCTGGGATATTGAACGAAATTACGGAGGAGACAGATGCATTTTTAATTAGCAATGGTTTGAAAGATTACAAAAAAAGACAGGAAAGTGATGTTGAGTCTTGATTTCAACCATGATTGCATTGAATGGCGTACGGACGGGCCACATGGGGGAATTCGTGTGTGATGTCGTGGGTCTCAGGATGCCCTGGGCAACGAAAGTCTGGACGATTGTCTTGGTCGCCTGCAATGCTTCTGGTTTTATGGGGTATTGGGTGTGGGGAGTGTGAACCGGTCCTTGTATCTGTAGGGGAGGGATCCTGACGAGACCGCAGTCCTGCTTGCCCGCCGCACAGACTCGGGGTAATGATTGGCACAGGAGCCCCACTAGTCCTTCCTTCCCCTGCGTTACCTCAACTATTGCGCTCCAGCTCACGAGGACCTGCCCCATGGTCTGGACGGTATCATTTTTAAAGACTGCCAGAGCCTGATCCTGCTCTCGGCGACTCTCATCCAGGTTTGCACACCAGGACCCATTCTGGTGCTCTGCCTGAAGCCGGGCCCAATAACTCAGGGGAATCTTGGCTCTTACCAGCCCTGCTCAGTCCCGGTTATGTAGGTTATGACACAATTCCATTTCCTTAATCTTCTGCCAGAAGATCGCATTACTGTGCCTGGGCTGGAGCATCGGGAGTTTCTCTAATAATTTCCTTGTGCCTCCCGGTGAGAGTGACACATAGACCATCTTATTCTGGGTCTGCCGCCCTCGCCCATCTCTCCCTTGTCCCCCAGGAACGCATTCGATCTGTAAGGGAGCGGCCACAGCGTCCTGGGGTGGCACGGGGGTCGGTGGTCAACGGGAGGTTCCCCTCTGTCGGGCACAGTGAGCCCGTTTCATCCATTAAGCATTCACAATCGGGACATTCCTCACTTGGAAATTCATGTGAGAAGTCGGACAGTGTTGGCAGCACGGGGTTAGCAGCCATCACAGCGGTGCTCTTTCACTGTGCGGACTGTTCTTGCTTGTCCTGAACATATTTATGAACTCGCCCTGCTCGAGTGATGTGGGCTTTTAATATCAGGATCCAAGCCTTATCATCTTTTTTCCTCTTTTCTTTCGCCCACCATTCCCGTTGGTTTTCAAGTGGGTCTTGGGGTTTCCACCCTGCTTTGATCATGCTTTTAATTAGTGTCTTATTTTTGTCCGCTAGATACCGGGTGAGGGACCCTTCTGTTCCCCATTCGAAGGTGGTATCATTGCTATGCATGTCGTGTCTCTTAACGAGGACCAGTGGTATGCAAATCCTGGCTCTGGTGCTTCTCAGCGATACTTGTGTGGGTATCTCTGAGGTTACTGGTTTGGTGTTCCCACTGTCAGTGTGTTTAAACTTTCAGCAGCAACATGCAGAGCTCGTCCTGCGTGTAGCGGGAAGATTACCGCGCACAGAGGCAGGTGAGCTGTGATCACGACTACAGGGCCCGGGGCCACCCTTGCCTTGGCAACTCCTATCGCTAAGTCAATCCTCAGAGGCTCGCCGTTTTCCGTATCTCCTCGGGATCACCCTGACCTGGATGCGGACAGGCGTGGAATTGACCACGGATAGGAGTTCCCCCAGCTTATCGCCGTTCTTTTGCGCTACCAGAGGTCTCCTGCTTGTAGTGGTCGAGGCACTCACAGAGGCTCCAGACTTAGTAGCGCACGGACATGAAGCAGACTCCTCGCGGATTCTGCCCCCAGTGGCCCGAACCTTTCGCGCCTGCAGAGGTCCTACCCGACTTGCAGCACCCGGACTTGTACCGAACTCCGAGAGCCCGATCACAGTGGCCCAAACCTAGACGTCCTCCCGGCTTCTACTATTCTCAAACTCTGTCCTGTCAGGTACCTATAGGTCAGTTGGTTTGTGGTTGGGTTCATCGTCAGGGGTACACGGAATGTAATGGAAACACAATCAATCACAGTTCACGACCCCACTCGCCCTCCCATAAAGAACGTACCCTACTGTGCAGTTTCTTGAACAGACTCTCTTCACAAGTTCAGATCGCGGCAGCCGTGAAACACCACTCTGACAATGGGAATGCCCGCGGATTTAAATGAGTAAAGATACTCACCCAGTGCCCAGAGACGATGTTCCAGCGACGGTCACGATCAGGACGAGCCCCCAATTGTTAGCGCGAGTGGGCGACCATGACCACTTCGGACTCAGGCGCAGGTTCAACAGTGGTACAGCTTTATTAACGTCGACGGAGGCGCAATCAGGAAATACAAACAGCACTGTCCCGCAAGCACTCTGAAAGCCTGCCGCAATGGGCTACAGTTATCCTCGAAACTTGACACGTTGTATGATTCAAATGTGAATGTTTTGTTTACAGTATTTGACTCTGACCATTCCGTTTGATGTTTTAAGGACAGTATCAATGTTTAGGTGTGGTAATCGTTTCTGTCTGATGGGTTTATCAATGGACGAGAATCTCCCTGGGATTTCTTGAACAATGGGGGTTAGGCTGATCTCAGGAAGTCTTTTGAGGCTAAGAAGGCTTCCTGATATCACTTGATTAGGTCAGTGTTGCTGATTTGTTAAGATCAGTTCCCTTTGGTGCCAGCCTGTCTGGCCCCCTTTTGTGTGTTGGACCTTGTTTGCATTTTAAAGGCATGCCTTTGCCTATTTGTCTCAATCTGTCCCTTTTATTATGACTGCAGTTTTGCTGTTTCATATTATATACGTAACTTCATAAATTTGTTGTCCGCTAACAGCATCGGGCAAGAACATTCCATCCTCAGAAGGACATGCCGGTAAAGTTATTGAGAAATTCTGATTTTTCGTTTAAAGCTTGGACGCCTCTATGTCTAAAAATCTGTGCAATGAGGCAAACGCCAGTCATGGAAAGAGGTAAGTGCCTGAGCCACAGTGGGCATGGCATTGACCCAACTAGAAACATTTAAGTTGCCAACGAGCAGACATCAGAATTTCCACAGGGCCGCTGACTATGATCATTGACAATGTTCGGACAGAGCACTGAGGAACACCCCCCCCCCCGCCCCAACAGCCAGTACATTGAAAGGCTGACATCTTGAATAACTGGTTAGGGATCCTGAGAGGCCGCACTCCACCACTTCGGCAGGCAACGTTTTCAGGGCTTTGACCCGGATGATGATAATCATCCGAAACATTTGCTGCAAGGATCACGTCCGTTTGATTTGAAATGAGACAGAGAAAAATGTCCATGCAGGGGAAAATGCCCTATTAAAGGGCGTGTAATTCACCTGCATACCTGCCTTACCTTTCAAATGGGATCCTCCGACTGAATCTCCTTATTCGATGCCAAAAACTAAAATGTGCACAATTATCTGTTGTTCTAAATGCAATAATACCTCGCCCCACTCAGGATCCTGGGAGTCGATTATACAGGGTAGTTCTTGTCAGTCGTAGAGTCTGCAAACACATGTATCAGTGGGTTAGAGTTCCGAAGCTCCTATCATTGATTGGCTTCCAACGACTCACCGAATGTTTGGTGAAGGTGTGGATCTGTCTGATTAAGTGCAGGGAACTGAAGGCACGCTTACTTAAATGCTGGCCTCCGATTTCTGCCACACCGTAAGTTTGGGGAGCAGAAGCATTTGATGGCTCGATGTGTGGGGCAGCACTGTCTGCTGCTTCACTGCGCCAGGGGCCCCGGTCAATTCCGGCCTCGGGTGACTGGAGTTTACACGTTGCCGATGGAGTTTGCACGTTGCCCATGGGTTTCTTGTGGGTGCTCCGGTTTCCTCCCACAGTCCAAAGATGTACCGGTTAGGTTGATTGTCCATGCTGAATTGATCGTTAATATCGCGTGGACTCGCCACGTTAAATGCATGAGGGTATGCGGATAGAGCCTGGGTTGGATTTTGGTCGATGCAGATTCGATGGGATGAATAGTCTCCTTCTGTACTGTACAATGCTATGATACAATGATTACACCCCAATTTGATTTCTGCCCTTGCCAACAACCAGGCACCCAAGCAAGACAATGACAACCGCAGGAAACTGTAAGTTCCTCACAATTGACCGCACCGTGAAGTTGAGAATTGGCATGACTGTGGCAGGGATCTGTTCAGAACAGAGGTGCAGAGATGATGCTACTTTCTCTTCTGACAGTGATAAAAGGCATTAAATTCGTGAAGCTGAAGGTGTTAATTGGCTCTGGTAAGAGTGGCACAATGACCGCTCAAAATCCCATTATTCCTCGAGAGTGGGAAAAACCAAAATCAACTGCACTATGTGGACAAGCACTCTGCACATGCACAGTGTCACAATCCACTTTCTTGATTATTCTCCTTCTCAAAGCTCAGACTTTCAATTCCCTCTGGATTCTGACGAACAGGGTCTTGCATTCGAATCTCCGTTTAATATGATTGGGATGCAGGAATAATGAAGTAATGCCGCGAGGCATGATGGCACAGTGGTTAGCATTGCTGTCTCGCAGCACCACGGACCTGTGTTCGATTCCCGGCTTGGGTCACTGCCTGTGCGGAGCCTGCATGTTCTTCCTTTGCCCGTGTGTATTTCCTCCAGGTGCTCTGATTTTCTCCCACAGTCCCAAAATCATGCTGGTTAGGTGCATTGGCCAGGCTAAATTCTCCCTCCAGACACTCGAACAGGTGCCAGAGGTTGGTGACTCGGGGATTTTCACGGTAACTTCATTGCAGTATTAATGCCAACCTACTTGGTTGGTTAGACTTAAGACACGGCCATCGCCCATGTCCTGGAGGATCGAATACTCTAGGGCCAAAGAGAGTTGGGAGTCTGTGTGGACTCAAATCACCTCATTGCAGACTGAAGTGAGAACCGAACATGCATTGTGGCTTCAGAAGGCACAGCTCAGTTTTTGAAGGCACTGGGATAGTCTGCAAATTTAATCCTCATCTTACAAATTCATCAAGCGCATGAAACTTCAATCGACAGAGTGGTTTCCCTCTCCATCCAGACTCACTCTACTTCAACAATTTTGGAGGGCTCTTCGTCCATTGTCATATTGGCTGAAATGATCATAGGTCAGAAGTTGACTTTGCTATGGGGTCAGACAGCAGTCATATCTGCAATTTGGTGATGCAGGATGGGTGGAAATGTTATCATTACTGGACGAGAAATGCAGCGACCCATGTTGTAACTCAACAGGAAACTAGGTATTAAATCCCACCATGGCAGATGGTAGAAATCAAATTCAATAACAGCAGGGAAGAATGTTTTAATGATGCCCATGATGTTCATGCTAATCCTCGTGAAAACACATCTCGTTCAGTCGATCCTGTCCCAGAAGGGTTACGCCATCCTTCTATGGTCTGTTCCACATTTGACCTCAGATCCACATTAATCTGAATAACTTCTGAATGCCCACAGAAATGACATAGCAACAGAGTCAGATCAACGAAAATTCGGGCGGGAAAAATGAATACGAAATCCCCAATGAACTCCTGTGAAATATTGTTTGATATAATTTCTTGTGATATCATCCATCGATCATGACAATAAAATTAACATGATAAAGTAGCCACACTTCTCAGTTTTGAAACACGTGAATTGTAATCAGGTGTGGGCCATTTACGCTATCTTCGTCACTAGATGAGGTTATTGCTGATATGACTGTGGTCTTCGTTTGAAATCCCACCGACATCCAATAAACGTTCTCTCCAGTATCGTTCACTAACCTATCAAATACTGCACTAATAATATTAATTGACTCATGCTCCATCAGACTTTGGGCATATAAAAAACATGTTTGTATCTCCGTCTCAAAGGCGATACCTGTTATTTTTAAACTTTGCTCAAGATTCGAGTGTCTCCCACAAGTTGAAAAGCCCATTCACTGCCCAACCTATCAAGATATCTCTACATTTCAAACGTTTCAATATGATAACCTGTTATTAATTGATATTTTAATGGAAACTGGACCAAATATCCATTTCCCTTTTTGTTTTCCAGGGTCCAGAAAAATGCACAACTTACAGATGCCCAAACTGCCACCGTAAGAAAAATACTTCTGCAAAAAAAAAAATGCATGATCCCCTCGGAAAATTAATTCCACCCCCCGAAATAAAAAATCCAAATGCTTCTAAAATAATTCTAACTTCGCAACCCATGAACATGTTTCTATGTCCACAAAGTGAATAAAATGTCAGTGAACCCTCCAGTAAACTATGCGCCCTCTGATTTATTTTCAGTTCATCAAATCATACCACCTCCGCACCGCCTGCAGCTTGGTCTGTTGCTCCCCATTCCATGCGCTCGAAAGAGCTGCCTCTTCATAGAGCCCCAGACGTAGACAACAATCTTTCTGTACAAACCAGACCAAAACTGTATTTGTGGCTCTGCAGTCTGCCGCCATGATACAAACTTCATCTATCTGTCTCTGAATAACTCTGCGTTTGTCTCTGTCTTGCACCTTCCATCAACAGTGATACAGTGGTCAGCATTGTTGCTTCACAGCGTCAGGGATCCGGGTTCGATCGCCGGCTTGGGTCACTGTCTGTGCCTAGTTTGCATTTTCTCTCAATGTCTGCATGGGTTTCGCCAGGGAGCACCGGTTTCCTCCCACAGTCTGAAAGATGTGCTGCATTGTTGCATTGATTAGAACAGCCGCTGGAGTCTGGCGACTGGGGGAATTTCACAATAACTTCATTGCAGTGTTAATGTAAACCTGATTTGCGGTTCAAAAATAATATTTGTACCTTCGTGACCATCCCTGTAATTTAACACTCAGCATCCGGCAGCCACTTAACAATTTGCATTCAGGCAAGCGCCCTTCCCCAGACATTGTACTCCATAAAATTCCAACCTCAGAACAGAGCCACTCCTGCACAATTATATTTGCCCTGAATAGCCACATCTTATAATGATTTTCCATCTGTACAGGGCCCCTCTATACAACCCATCTCTCAATCCTGTATATATTTCCTCCATGTGATCAGTGGCCTCGCCCCGAGGACTCCTTACTTATCCTGCCCAAGTATTGTCCCCTCTGCAAAGGCTAAAACAGATGCAACACTGTCATATCCTAGAGGAATTGGAAGAGTATATTCATTTCATCCTCTATAGTTGCCATTCGTTCTACCAGCAAACTTTATTGAAGACTTCAGGCACTCTTCGTTATTGCGATGTGAAAAATACTGGATTGAAATGGGTTGAATCAACATGTTTGTTCAGTGACTGCAAATAATGACATTCTCCACGGACATCCAATACGTCACTGGAGGAGTTTTCTTTTTCTACTAATAATGGACTGCCTTCATGTATTGCTGCATAGTGTCAGTAGGAATTGTGGCACTGTCAGAAATCCGTGGTCACAGAAAGGCGGAGAGAAGCGAACGGAATCTTGGATCATAAGTATGAATGTTACAACAATGGATCAGAATCGGAGAACAATAAGTTAGAATGTACCAACAATTGATCCGAATCTCAGAACAATAGATCTGAACGTTACAACACGAGAGAGAGATTTAAATACCTGGTTGTACTGGTTGCCTCTTGGTTATACTTGGATGACATTAGTTCAGCGAATTCGATACACACTTCTCGTTATTCAACATTTTTACTATCCAATCCTAGCTGCTATCAGCGTCCCCAGTAAGTATTTGTGTCCGCTTTTTGATTCTGTGAAGCATCTTGTTCTGTATTAGTTAAACGCTGCCATTTTCTTATGATGATCTTTCGTTGTTGTGTTTGTTGAATCTTTCTATCAATTCATAAAGCTACGAGCCAATGCAAACTATTTGATTTTTTTAACGCAATGCACGATGAATTTCATTGATCTCTGCTTTGTAACGATGGCGTGTGATCTTCTGTCTTTAAAAACCCGTGAAAAGCATGTTTGTTATCGAAAAACACTCTTATGGTGTCTGAGGTTGGATCGGAGAGCTGATGATTTCAAATAAGTCTTTGCCTCTGATCAGATTACTATGTCCATATTTCTGCTTTTATTTGGTCGTGTGATGTTAACGTCGCTGTCCATACCAATATTTATTGTCCTTCCAAGTTACTCTTGAGATGGTGATGTTTATTTTTCTTTTCGAACTGCTGTTGCCCCTGAGGTGTAACGGACAACGATATATTCCAAGTCAGGATGATGGGTGACTTGGGAAGGAACTTCGCTGTTATGTTTTTGCCAAGAAATACTGCCGCTGCTCTTCCAGATGCTCATAGCTGGGAGTTTGGGAAGAGCTGCCAAAATAACTTTGGTGCATTCCTGCAGTGTATTCCGTGTGTTATTTACACTGCTGCTCCAGTTTGGCGGTGGTGGATAGGTTGGATGTCTGGGGAAGTGCAAATAATCAAATGGGCTGCTATATTCTGAAAGGTACCGAATTTCTTTAGGGTTGTTGAAGCAGCTTCAATCAGGCAAGGGCAGAGTATTCCATCACGCTCCTGATATGCGCTTGTAGATTACGGAATGTCTCTGGGGATGAGGAGGTGAGTCACTCTCCGCAAGCGAGTTTCTCGCAATTAACCGGCACAGCAAGCACAGTGTATATACGACTGGTCCAGTTCATTATTTTGTCAATGAAATCCCCTTGAATTCTGAGAGCGAAGTGACCTCCAGTGGATTGTTGAACGTCGATCACTATTCAAGGAGAGATGTGGCATGACTGCGGAGGAAAGATGCAAGGTTCGCCGTTTGTGGAATTGTTTAGCCTTGTCTCTCATTTCTGGTAATGCTACTTGGCAGATAAACAATCCTGTCTTCCAGCTTCACAAGGTTGTCTCCACATTTTTATGAATGTCGGTTTATGCTTCAGGCATGGTTTCCTGAACACCTCATTGACCAAGTGTTGATCCCCTG
The DNA here is from genome assembly GCF_964213995.1 of Mustelus asterias. Classification (NCBI taxonomy): domain Eukaryota; kingdom Metazoa; phylum Chordata; class Chondrichthyes; order Carcharhiniformes; family Triakidae; genus Mustelus; species Mustelus asterias. The sequence continues at coordinate 773,373 of NW_027590080.1, forward strand.
ACGTGTTGGTCATATTAGAATGGCAGACACGACGGACCGTGAGGTTTCACATGGTTTTTGTGGACAATTCTGTTGCTGCTGATGGCCGCAATAGCTTGTGATTGCCTGGTCTAAAGCTGCGAGATCTGATTGATGTCTCTCCCATTTAGGACTTTGGGATTGACATATGAAAAATTCCGGTCATGTCAATATGCTGTCTCCACAAGGACAGTGCGGTGCTCACTGTTACCAATACTGACAAGTGCAGATGCCACTGAAGAAGACAGGTTTAAAAGTTTTAAAGTTTACGGTCACCAGTAGGCTTACATTAACACTGCAATGCAGTCATTGTGAAAATCCCCGAGTCGCCACACTCTGCCGCTTGTTCTGGTACACTGAGGGGCAATTCAGCACGGCCAATGCACATGAACCAGCACGTATTTCGGACTGTGGGATGAACCAGCGGCACCTGGAGGAAAACCACGCAGTTCTGGGGGAGAACGTGCAAACTCCATACAGACAGTGACACAGCCAGGAATCAATCCCTGGTCCCTGGCGCTGTGAGGCCACCGTAATAAGCATTGTTGGTTCGTGGTCTTAGGTTTGTGAGGATGAGGTGACATATTCGTTGCATCTTGTTGGGTCCCTCACCAACTGCCACAGACCCAGCTGAGCAGCTTTTTCATTTAAGATCCACCGCCACGCCACCAGCCAGCCCCAACCTAACCCCGCCCACTTCGGACTGTGCTGCTACTCTTGGTGATTGTCAATTAATTCCCTTAGCCCGAGTATAAACCCTCACTGTTTCCTCCAGTTTGTGATCAATGTTGAGGTGTGCTATTTCAGTAGGTGAGAGCAATTTGGACATGGCAAACAGCAGAAGGCCTCCCTGTCCTTTCGTGACCTAGTACGATGAGGTTACATGCAGTGCAGTGTGATCAGGTCTCCCAGTTCAACACATTTTGGACTGTATAATTCAACTAAGTTTGCCTTGTCAGTTTAGCAGGACAGAGGAAGGAAATTTTGGAATACTAACTTGGAGATCATATCTATGTATGATCAAATGGGAATGATGATGTCAGGCTATTGCTTGACGAGAAGGCCAGTTTTGTCACCTGTCACCAGGAGCTTGTTCGGGCGTCTTTGTATTGTTTGGTTCACGGTTTTCTCTCTGGTGCCTATGTCGATCCTGGGGGCCCAAACGGTGTCATTTAGTTTTTGTTTCCTTCCTATAGGTTGAATACAATTGAACTTTCGTGGTCATTTTAAAGTCAACCACATTGCTGTACGTCTTGAGTCACACGTATGCCAGAAAAGGTAACGGAGGAAGGTTACCATTGTGACCAAGACGCGTTTTCGAGTTGTAAATATTGCATTGCATTTGTGATCCAACATTTCCCGTTGTGGGATTCGACCCCGAGTTGGCAACGTATTACCCTGGGCGTCTGGAAATACCAGCTCAGCCAAAATACCGTTGCACCAATACATTCTCTGAAGAGAAGCTGGTAGTGAGATGCAATATTGTACTGCTGCAGCCAATGTTCAGTTAGTGCAGCCACTCTGTGTTCAGGGAGCGGATTCCAGGATTTATATCCACCGACAGTGAAGGAAGTGAAACATATTTCCAAGTCAGGACTTTTAGGTGAACATCCTGATGTTGCTTCTCCGAGGTATCTGAATCCGTTTTCATTCTCGATGGTGGAAGGTGGGTGTTTAGAAATTGCTGCCTAAGGATCTTTGGTGGGTTCTTGCACAGGATGACGCCGATGGCATTCTTGGCTCAAACTCCCTCGGTAGCAGACGGATAGAAGATTTGTAGGAGGAGTACCAAGCAAGTGGGTTACTTTGCTCTGGATCTTGTCAAGCTCCTTTCGTGTTTTTCATTTGCAATCCTCGATGCAAGTGGATCTCTCTGTGAAGATTCTACGGATGATCTCCTCCTACATATCATGACCACGTTGAAATTGCTTTTATGTTGTTGAAATTCTTCCTTGCGTTCTCGTTGACTCTGCACCCAAACGTTTCAGTGGTTTGGGAGAAATCTTTATGTACAATTTGGCATGTTTTTTGCGGTGGTTTACCAGAGTCACCTGGCTTCACATTCGTGTGATCTCTGATGTTTGTCCATTGTGAGTAAAACAATGAGGCAAAAGCCTCTCAAGGAGAGTCGATGGCCTAATGCCATTATCACTGGACTATTAATCCAGAAACTCAGCGAATGTTCTGGGGCCCCTGGTCCGAATCCCGTCACGGCAGATGGTGGAATTTGAGATCGATAAAATATGTCTGGAATTAAGAATCTACTGATGAACATGAAACTATTGTCGGGAAAAAAGCCCACCTGGCTCAAACATATCGTTTCGGGATCGAAATCTGCCATCCTTACCTGATCCAGCCTGCACATGACAACAGAACCACAGCAATGTGGTTGACTCTCAACTGTTCTTTGGCAACCACGGATGGGAAATAAATGCTGGCCAGCCAGCGATGCCCATGTCATATGAATGAATACATTAAATTATTCTATCCATCACATGGAACAGCAATAAAATGCCAACAAATCACAAGTCACAACGCTGCAGCAGCAAAGCCCATCCATGAATCCTCTGTCCATAACTGACTTCGCAACAAATTCAATTGATCCATCTGCCTTGTACTTGCCGGCCGCAGTTCGCAGCCCCTCCAACACTTTCTTGATATCAATATATTTGTTCATATCATCTAATCGCTCCATGCAGCCCCTCTGAACTGACCTCTCTGAAACTTGTTTCAAAAAGTATACAGCAGAGAAACTGGTTCTACAGTCATTAATACATTGTTGACAAGATTTTTGCACATTGCACTGGCGTTTTTCTTTTGTAATGTGGATGTTGCAACCACAACATCACCGTACATCAAAGGCAAGGGGAACACCAAACCTTGCCATGATGGCAATATGCACTGTATGGTCTCGCTGGCATAGTTGTAAGATGCTGGGAAAAATTCAGGAACTTAGTAAAACATAAAACATAGATCAGTAAGCACAGTACAGGCCTTTCGGCCCTCGATGCTGTGCCGAGCTTTCTCCGAAACCAAGATCGAGCTATCCCACTCCCTACCATTCTGGTGAGCTCCATGTGCCTATCCAATAACCGCTTGAAAGCTCCTAAAGTGTCCGAATCCACTATAATAGCAGGCAGTCCATTTCACATCCCAAGCACTCTGAGTAAATACGTACCTCGGAGATCCCTCCTATATCTCCCACCATGAACCTTGTAGTTAGGCCTCCAAGTAACAGCTACATCCACCTGAGGGTATAGTCTCTGAACGTCCACTCTATCTATCCCCCTCATCATCTTATCAACCTCTATTAAGTCGCCTCTCATCCTCCACCGCTCGAAAGAGAAAAGCCCCAGCTCCATCACCCTTTTCTCATAAGACCTACCCTCCAAACCAGGCATCATCCTGGAAAATCTCCTTTGCAATCTTTCCAATGCTTCCACGTCCTTCTTGTAGTGAGATGACCAGAACTGTACACAATATTCCAAATGTAGCATCACCAAGGTCCTGTACACTTGCAGCATACCCCACGGCTCTTAAGCTCAAACCCCTGTTCATAAACGCTAACACACTATAGGCCTTTTTCATAGCTCTATCCACTTGAGTGGCAACCTTCTGAGATCTGTCGATATGAACCCCAAGATCTCTCTGTTCCTCCACATTCCTCAGAACTCAGCCATTGACCGTGTAATCCGCATTTAAATTTTTCCTCACAAAATGAATCACCTCGCACTTATCAGGGTTAAACTCTATCTGCCATTTTTCGGACCAGCTCTGCATCCTATCAATGTATCTTTGCAGCCTACAGCAGCGCTCCATCTCGTCCACGACTTCACCAATCTTGGTGTCATCAGCAAACTTACTGACCCACCCTTCAGCCCCCTCCTCCAAGTCTTTGATAAAAATCACAATTAGCAGAGGACCCAGCACTGATCCCTGTGGTAGACCACTTGTAAACGGGCTCCAGTCTGAAAAGTTTCCATCCACCACCATCCTCTGTCTTCTATGAGATAGCCAGTTACTTATGCAATCGGCCAAATTTCCCTCTATCCCACACCTCCTTACTTTCTTCATGAGCCCACCATGGGGAACCTTATCAAGCGCCTTACTAAGACTTGACCATAGTCCTATTGATTTGTGGGCACTGTTGTTCGGGGGTAACTATTTCAGTGTCATGACCGAAAACAGGGCAGTTAATGCAGAGAGGAGAAGCTCTATAAAAATGGAAAAGAAGCTGGAATATCTGCTTCCTGAAAGGCTTATTAAAACGAATCCACCAAACCCGGCTCATAACATCTCAGATAATTTCAGCAAGTTTTTAAGGTTGTAATGATTTCCCTTTTGTAAATCCATGCCGATGTTGTTTCATTGTACTATTGCTTTCCAAAGGCTATACTACAAAGTCATGATAATGGACACATCAACCTCCCTACCCGTGACGTTACGCCCACTGGTTGAGAGTTCCCTGTTTACTTTTTACCTCCCCTTTTGAATAACGGGTTTCCAGTAGCTATTCTCCAATATGTAAGAACCTTTCCAGAGTCCGTATAATTTTGGAAAATGACCACAATTAATTTGTTGTTTCTGGAACTACTTCCTTCTGTACTCTGGGATGAAAATATCATGACAGAACGGCACGGTGATAAGTAACAATAGTGGCAGGAGCTGGAAAGGGGACATGAGGAAGAACGTTTTTTATGCAGAGCGTAGTGGGTATCTTGAATTCTCTGTCGAGTTTGTGGTGAAGACAAGGAAACTAAAGCATTGTTAAAAAGTGCATCGAGATTCACCTTAATAACTATAAGGTACAGGGCCATGTGTCGTCTCCGTAAGGTGGAATTCGAAAATATATCTCATTGTCCTCAGTCAGGCATGTGGCCTCCCTCTGTTGTAATTTTTGTTTCTATGTTTCTATGAATGTTTTGATTTATGAAGAAATATTGAAGCAGCTTTTGCCTATACACTCTGGAGTGTAGAAGAACGGGGTGATACCTATTTCAATTATATCAGACGTAGAAGTGGATTGACAGGGTGGAAGAAGCGAGGCTGCTTCCTCTTGGACGGCAATCCAGAACGAGAGATCACAGTTTGAGATTAATCAGTGAAGGATTTTAAACAGTGATGAGTGGATTAGGACTTTTGTCAAAGGGTCCTTGAAGAAGGGTAAGGGTTAATGTTTTTTTGTACTCAATGTATTTTGTGCCTAAAAGGTTGAACTTTGTACCTGGAATGTATCAGAAACATAACTCTTCCTTATGGCTAGCCTCCTTTTTGTTTATATTGCTCTTGGTAGTAGCATAAGCCATTTGTTCATGTCTTTCATCTTTTACTTTTAGTAGTATAAGCCATTTGTTGGTTTCATCTTTTACTTTTAGTATAAGCCATTTGTTCATGGTTCCCTCGCTTGTTTATATCATTCTGATAAAACAGACAGTTGAATATAGATGTTAGTCTTTCTTTCCCGTGGGCTTGTCTATGATTTAAACAGAGGAAGCAGCGAACAAATGGTAGAGTGCGAGAATGGCCGTTTGAAGGAGGACTCCCACTGGGACAGTTGCACTCATACTCAGTCACCTCAAAGGAAAAGCTGCGGGAAAAGCAGGGGGACCAGAGGTGACACCTTGACTGCAACGACCAGGAGAATTGTGCTTTATGACCCAAGGATACAGGATGGTCTCTAACTATGATCCAGAGACTATCAGAAGCTGTTAAAGGAACTATAATTTATGATCAAGGACTGTTAACTGGACTTTGCTTTATGGCTTGTATTGGGAACCCTGATGTATAAATATCCACGCTTCTTGTGTTCAGAGAGACCTTTGGCTTCCGCTTTCAGGGGGTCAAGTTCTCCCATAAGCTTATGAGAATAAAGCATGACTGTATTTTGACTCATACCAGCCTAGAGAGGTATATTTTCCGACTTCAGTCCTGAATTCATGGAAATTAAAATCGGACTGCGATAGATGATGGGACATTGGAAACTAAACGAGGAGGTAGGCAGATTTGTACTTCGTAATGAGTTGAAGTGTGGGTAAAAATGGAGATAAAAGTGGAGCGAAGGCTGAGACAAAATAAAACTTGCTTTGATTGAATGCCGTAGCAGATTGGAGGTGCTCAGTTACCTACACCTGTTCCTAGTTCTTACGTTTGCTAATTCTTATGGGGTTGATGCGTTACTGTCTGGAGAACGGCTTAAATGTTCTCCTCCACTGCCAACATATCAGCGTTGAGAATGGGATGGATGTTCCCATATTCCAGTACAACAGGCAGGACAATCAGCAAAGTGCATCCTTTCCTGTTCCTGTGCAACGGCCTCGAGTCGGGGATGGTTGGCTGCCTGCTGTTTCTCCGTTACTGTCTCAAATTATCAGCAGCTGATCGACAAAGGACAAAATGTTGTCCCACCAGTACTTTCTTATTGCTTCAGGAAGGGACTCTATGTACTACTCCATTTCTTATCGAACAGAGAAAGAGATACACGGCCTTATCCACTTCCTCCTTAAACGTTCAAGCACGGTGTAGGCTTGGCTTCCCGGGCTCATGTGGGCGATGGAGCTGAATGACAAAATAGACTGAATGACTACAGTGCAAAAGATAGTCAGTTGGCCCATCGAGTACATACCGACTATCCGAAACAGCACTTTACTAGATGCACACCCCTCCAGGTTTGGGCTGGTTGATTCCCCTCCTCTTCCTGTGCAGCGGACTCCAAGAGGCGCTGAATGATCTCCTCTCCCTATGTTCCATGGGCAAGACAAGCCTTGATGCCATGCTTCATCTCCCTCGAGGAGGATCTGAATACGTTCTGCGTCTCCAAACGAAAGGAAAGAAAAAACGAGCTAGAATTGCCATTATATTGTTAGGGGTTGGACACAGTCACTTCATATTCCAGTGCAACCTGGTGGGGTGATGGTGATTTGGAGCTTGTTCATGATCGGAATGTATTTCTGCGGACAATGGGGAATTGACGCTATGGTCACAAGGATGGAGCTTTTGACCACAACATGTAGGTTATAACCAACATTTGAGAATAGAAAATTATTGTAAAAGGAAAAAGTGTCATCCTTTTTACCGGAATTAGTGTAGCAAATCAAATAATAAGATGCTGAGTGCTGATAAAGAAGAAGAAGTACTCAATTTCGAAGCCACATCCAACAGTAAAGAGGACGCCGGTGTATAACTGTCGTTTGCATTTTTTAGACCATAATCAATGATGTATTCTTCAAGAAAGTGGGAGAATACTTCAGGCATGATATATTTATAATGATTGTCCGAAGGATTTGGAATTAATGTTTTACTCTCAGTACTGCACGTTTAATAAGCAAGTTAAATTTCTATCAAGTACCCATTCTCATGTGGGTATCTTTGATTGAGAAGTGTGCTTTTGTCAGGTTTTGCATTTTGGGTCTGGAAGGCATTGCAATCATGAGGCGTGTTGTAGAAGAGTCCAACTTGTGAATTAAAAGAAGCAGCACCGGACATCTCCAAGTCTTCAGTCTGTTATGACCCCACTTGATGTGAATTCAGGACAGGTGAGATTTCAACGTTCAATCTGGATTAATGGGCCGGCACATTCCCTAATAAAGCAAAGGAAAATTAGTCAGCAGATTCACATTTGCTTGTTCAGGACCGTTCACAAACCATCTGATACGTATATAAATCAAGGAAAAAAAAACAATAACTGCATTAGACCAGTGCAAATTGTTGGCAAATTCTCAATACCATAGAATGTTTCAAACAATCACGATTACTGCATTCAGCTATAGATTTACATACATGATTACGCACAGAAAAATGAAAAGTGTATATTATCTAATTTACATTCTAACATTCGAGGAAAATATAAGGTATATGCTAAGAAATAGGCGTACTGTCCACAGCAACATCACAGTTTTGATTAGTCATGAATGTGTACCAAGATGATTCCATGGCCCACTAGAAGCCTCATCCCTCTCCAACCACTCCTTCCCCCAGACATTTAATACGCTGTGAGCGAACAGTTCTGTTGGTACTCTGCTGTCCATACGATGGCTTGCAATCTCCAAATTTGAAGAGCTCGCCTTGGAATTATCTCCAATTCTCGCTCCCACTCCAAAGTCTTCAAACTCGATCAGAATCCAGGGATGCAATCTCTGCGCAAACTCCGCTTCTCTCAGTCCTTTCCAAAGGACCTCCGATTGCACTCAAGCTTGCTTTTCCAAGATAATTTCCGAAATTCAGACATATCTTGCAGAACATCCCTGGTCCAAATGCCCCCACTAAATAGTCACCAATTGTTGCTTTCGCCTCCGATTTTAGGGTTTCTCTCAAAAGAACTTCAGTGTAAAGCTGGTGCCAGCAACACTCCTTTTACAAAAGATTATTGCTGATCCTTTGTGTAACCTTTCTTCAGGGATCTCCTTCTCAGTCCCTTCCTTTCGGTGCTTTCTTCCGGGATCTCTCTCTGATCCCATACTTTGCCATAGAGTAAATTAGTCATAGTGGTTTACAACATTGAAGCAGGCCCTTCTGCCCAACCAGTCGATGTCGGCCCTTTTTAACCCCTAAGCTCGTCCTAATTGCCCCTGTTTGGCCCATATCTCTCTCTCTCCCCATCTTGCCCATGTAACTGTCTAGGCGCTTTTTAAAAGACAAAATTTTAGCCGCCTCCACAAGTACCCGTGGCAGCTTGTTCCAGACACTCACCACCATCTGGGTGAACAAAATGCCCCTTTGGACCCTTTTACATCCCTCCCCTCTTATGTTAATCCTATGCCCTCTCGTTTTACACTCCTCTACATTTGGGAAAAGATATTGACTATCTCGCTGATCTTTGACCTTCATTATTCTATTGACCTCTATATGATCACCCTGCCCCTCCTACGCTCCAGAGGAAAAAATTCCCAGTCTATGCAGCCTCTCCTTATAACACCAATCATCAATTCCTGGTAGCATCCCAGTAAATCTAAATTATCCGAGTAAATCGTTTCTGCACTTTTTGTAGTTTCATAAAATTCTTTTGATAACAGCGTGACCACAACTGTACACAGCATTCCAAGTATGGCCTTACAAATGTCTTGTACAATTTGCACAAGACGTCCCAACTCCTGTATTCCATGCTCTGACCAGTGAAACCAAGCATGCCAAAAGCCTTCTTCACCACTCTGTCCATATGTCATTCCACTTTCAAGGAGCTATGTAAGACAGTAAATTGCTGCATTTTTCAGTTGGTGTTTATTACTGACTTGGAAAAGTTAAATAACCTGACACACTTGTTTTCAAGCAAAGCAATGAAACGACATGAGAAGAGTGAAAGCTGACCTGAACATTAGCACCATGAGAGAGAAAGCGCCCATGTAGCAGGGTTCAGTGTAGGGGACAGATGATGCTACAGGAACAGAGATAGTGACATAAGGAGGTCCCAGAAGAAAGTCCCATGTCAAGAGCAAGTAAGGACCTGGGAGACCCAGGAAGAAAGCTCAGAAAGGGCAGAATTGTGAAAGAGGTCCCAGAAGAATGTCCCATGTAAGGACATTTTTCAGCAAATGGTAGAGCTTTGGGGAGTGTTATAAAGAAAAGAGATTGAGGGGTACCTGTACCGGTGCGGAAGGGTATTTAACTGTTTCAAGTCAGTAATAAACACCAGCTGAAAAATGCATCAATTTCCTGTCTTACAAATGAGCAAACTGCTCAAATGAAAAAAAGAAACACTCAGTGACACATGTGCAGCCATCGCCTGTCAGTCAGATGGACACAATTCCAAAGCTCTTGGAAGGTAAGTGTTAAATTTTATCATCAATGAAACTGGTAACTCCGCCACTGGCCTGCTGTATGGCCATTTGTCCTTTCCATTCAATGCAGTTAACATATTGACGATTACCATCCTTGCCCTCAAAGACTGTGGTCTCTCGAAATGTGTCACTCGGTACCTGACGGCCATGGCAGGGGCCGATCTCTTGGTTGTTATTCTCGACCTGATTTTGAGACGCATCCCGATCGTTTATCCTGAACAGTTTATTTTCCTGAAGTCCATCCCCGTGTGCAATATCCACGCTGTCTTGCTTTATGCAGCCACAGATTGTTCTGTCTGGTTCACCATCAATTTCACATATCATCGAGCTGTGGCTATTTGTTCCACAAAGCTGAAAAGTAAATATTGCACTGAAAGAACGGCGGCTCTGGTACTCGCAACAGTGACTGTGCTGAGCTGCTTGAAGAATATTTTCTTGTTCTTTATGTTCACACCTCGGTACAGTCTTTGGATGAATACGTGGTTTTGTGTGCCGACATATGCTGGTATACACTCTCCAATCTGGGCAACAATCGAGTTCCTCCATCACATTATAACACATTTTGTTCCATTTGTCTTGACCCTGCTCCTCAACGTTCTCACGGTCAGACACATTTTAATGACTAACAGAGCCCGCAGGAGACTCCGAGCTCAAAGCAGTGGGGAGAGTCCAAGAGATCCGGAGCTGGAGAGTAGAAGGAAAGCTATCATTTTGCTGTTTGTTATCTCGGCTAATTTTATAATTTTATGGTCGCTAATTATGTTTTATTCTCTATGGAACAGGTTTTATTTTTTGGGACAACAGTCAATAATGCTGGAAGATTATGTAATGGAATTGGGCTTTATGCTGCAGGTGCTGAGTTGCTGCACAGACACTGTTATTTACAGCGTGAGGCAAACTAAGTTTCGAGATCACATGAAAAATGTGCTGAAGTATCCCTTCATCCCAGTTCTTCAATTGATTCAATAATGAACAATAAATAGCTCATAATTGCTCAGAGTTTGCAGAATTTCGCCAGTTGCTGAGAATTTATAAGGGGTAGCGTGCATTTTTCAGTTGTAACGGGAGACAGGAAACATATTATGATCAGCGTTGGGAATCGGAAGTGCAATTTGCAACCACTGAATGGACATGTCAATCTATTGAATCACCATGCCTCGAGATTCAAGTGGACTCCCAATGACTGAGCAACCTGGGCAGCATTTGTGTTCCTCTCAACATTTGGATAAGCACCAGTATGCTATAAGCTCATCCTCCAAGACAGATGGCGCGTTTGTGTGTGCAAACAACTTGTCGATCAAGCATTGTACATTTCTCAATGAGCAGGTTCCCTAATAAAGTTTGGAACAACTGGATAACATAAGCTAAATTCAAAGCTAACCGTCGAAGTTGCAGAGACCATTGCCACTGCCAATGTTAAAATCATAGCTATCAGTTCCACAGTTGATCAAAGGAATGACTGGTTCGTTCAGAAATAGGGATCACACACAGCGCGCTAATGATGAAACTGGGGAACATGCACACGGTTCTCTTCAGGAAACGATTGAAACAAAAACATCGAGTTATTTAGCAATGCGGGAACAACACACCGATCTCTTTGCAAGGGTTGGGATCATTAATTAATCGGGGAATATGCAGATCACACTCATTTGGTCCATCAGAAAGAAGTTGTGTCCCATGCATTTAGCCCATCAAGACACGGGTGTACCTTCATAATTAGCACATTAGAACGCGGGTGTATCCCACAAATTTAACACATCAGGGCGCGAGCGTATACCACATATTTTGCACATCCAGGCACGAGTGTATCCCACACATTTAGCTCACCAAGTACCGAGTGCATCACACACACACCCAGCTCATCAGGAACCGGGTGCATTCCACAAACAAAGCTCACCAGGAAACTTGGAAATTACATCCACTTTGCTCCAGAGAAAGGGGACATCACACACACACACACACACAGATCTCATCAGGAAATGGAGAAAACTCGAAAACCAAACTGATACTTTCTGAGAGAAATATATGTCAAACTCATCGACAGTGGAGAGCCATGCATTACTCAGGAATCGCACAAGCATAACTAATAAGCAAATGGATGGACCACATGCAATGAACTCAATGGGAATGGCAGAGAAATGCGAGCCAAACGCATCAGCATTCGAGCGAATCAAAAACACCAAACTCATCATCAAAATGCACACACACACAAGGAGCTGATCAAGAAAGCGGCGGCGGTGGGGGTGGGAGTGCGGAAGGATAACTCTCAAATTATCGGGATATGGGGGAAGCATGGACATGAAACTCGTGAACAAATTTGAAATAGCAGAACCTCAGCTCATCATCATTGCGGTGAAGAAAAGAGAAGCAGCACATCATGTCAGGGTAAAATTACACAAGCCAAGATGTTCTTAACAAGGGGAATCATATCAAATTCATGAGAAATGGTTCAATCACATACAAGAAGCGTGGCTTCAATACTGTAGTAAGGGGGAGCACTCACACCAAGCTTATCAGCAAACATCGAGGTCGTTAACAAATGGAAATAACGCACACAAGACTCAGCAGCATTCCGGCGAATTAAACATATCGAGCTCATGAACATTGGAGCGAATCAAACACATGAAATTCATCTGGATGCAGGTGTACCACACTCCGATCTCAGCAGCAAAAGGAAGTCACACCGATCGAGGTTCGGCACACTTGTGGTAGAGAGAATGCAGTTGGAGTGAGATGCAGTCAGTGAGAGGGTAACTGAAATGTTGAGCTGAGACTGAATTCGGTGCCGAGTGGAAAGACATCCTCACCTTTCGGTGGAGCGGACAGGACGAACTGCGAGGGAGACTTGAAGGCAAATGAGTAGTACAACAAAACGGACTGTTCCATCACAGCCAGAAGGTAAGTGATTGGCTAGTGACTGATCAGTAGTTTTAATTTACTTTTAATTTCTTCTTTAAATACTCTTGGCATTGTAGTTTTAGTTCATTTATATTGAGTGTTACGTCATTGCCGGAGATCCAAGACATTTGTCATGCTCCTCTTGTGCGAAGCGGGAATTCATGGACACTTCCGGTGCCCCAGGCTTTTCAGTTGCAGGACGTGTTTCCAACAACTGCTCCTGTTAGACAGCTTGACGACACTGGAGCTGCGGATGGATTCTCTTTGGTGCATCCACGTTTGCTGAGGAAGTCATGGATAGTACGTTCAGTGCGTTGCTTGCACCGCAGATAAGCATTACTCAGGGAGATGGGGTTGGGACCTTCAGTCAGAGGAAGCGTAGGAAGGCAGTGCAGGAGTCCCCTGCTGTCATCTCCTTCCAAAGCAGAAATACCGTTTTGGGTATCATTGAGGGATACCTTTCACGAGGGCACGTGGCAGCAGCCAGGGCCATGGCACCATGGCTGGCACTGCTACAGAGGAGTGCAGGAAAAGGCATGGAATATCTACAGTGATAATAGGTTCAATTGTACGGGGAACAGACTCTGTGGACGCAAACGTGATTGAAGGATTGAAAGGGGCCTCCCTGGGGCAACGGTCAAGGATGTCTCGGAGTGGCGACAGGGCATTCTGGAGGGGGAGGGTGAATGTTGAGCTGTCCTGGTGCATAGAGGCACCAACGATATCGGTAAAAGTGGGATTAGGTGCAACAGTCTGGATTGAGTGAGCTCGCAGTTAAACTAAAATGTGAAACTTCAAAGGTGGTTATCTTCGGAGTGCTACCAATGCCACGTGCCAGTCAGAGTATGAATGTCAGCATTCCTAACATGAATACGTTGCTTGTGAGGGGGTGCAAGAGGGAGCCACACAAATTCCTGGGACGTTGGAGCCGTTGCTCAGGGAGGTGGGACCAGTGCAAATCGGACAGTGGGAACGTGTGCAGGACTGGATCCAATGTCCTCGGCGGAGTGTTTGCTCGTGCTGTTGGGGAGGGTTTAAGCTAATGTGGTAGACGGATGGAAACGATGCAGGATGTCAGCAGGAAGTCAAGTGGGGACAAAAACAACAGGAAGGAAAGGGACACATGGAAGGCAGAGAAACTAAAGCCAAAATCACAGAGGGCCACACTGCATCATAATTCTAAGAGCACAATGAATACCAAAAAAAAGGGAAGAGCTGTGTCTCAATGCAAAGAACATTTGTCGTAAGGTGGATGGATTAAGAAGGAAATGAAAGGGGATTGGCAGAGCATTGCTGGTTACAGAGGATAGTAATGCTATAGAAGAGAAGACCATTAGTCTGGATGATGTTGGATGGGGCTGCGGAGCCTCAAAGGACAAGAATCGGTAATAGGAGTTGTGTGCAGACCATCAAACTGTCGTAGTGAGGTTGGGATTGCGTCTGCCGGAAATTAGGGATGTGCGCAGTAAGGGTACAGCAGTGATCATGGGTGACTTCAATCTGCATATTGATTGGGCTCAGCAAACTGTTAGCAATGCGATGGAGGAGGCGAATGTCAATGGAATGGTCCTCTGGGCCAATATGTCGAGGAACCAACGAGAGAGCAGGCTTTCATAGATTGGGGTTCGGGTAATGAGGGGGGATGAATTAGGAATGTTGTGGTGCGAGAACCTTTGTGGAAGAAAGAACATAATATGACAGAATGCTTTATTAAGATGGAGAGTGACACATTAAAATTTGTGACTGGTATCCTGAATTTGAGGGAAGCTAACTTTGAAGGTATGAGTCGTGCATTGGCTAGGATAAACTGACACATGACACTGAAGGAGTCAACAGTGGATAGGCAATGACAAACATTTAAATCGCACATGTATAAATTTCAACAACTATGCATCCCTGTCTCGTATAAGAGTAAAATGTAGAAGGTGGCTCATCCATGGCTGAGAATGGAAATCTCGGATCGTGTTAAAGCCAAGAGGAGGCATATAAATTGGCCCAAAAAGAAGCAAATCGGAGGACTGGCATAAATTTAAAATCCAGCAAACGTAGGCAAAGGGTTTAATTCTGAAGCGGAAAATAGATTACGGGAATAAGCTCGCAGAACATTTAAAAAATGACTGCAAAAGTTTCAATTGAAATTTGAAGAGAAAAAGACTGGTGAAGACACATGGTTCCTTAGCGTTGGAATCAGTTGAATTCAGAATGGGCAACAATGGTGGCACAGTGCTGAACAATGTTACCTCACAACGCCAGGTACCTGGGTTAGATTCCTGGCTCGGTCACTGTCTGTGTGGAGTTTGCATGTTCTCCCCATGTCTGTGTGGGTTTCCTTCGGGTGCTCCCGTTTCCCTCCTACAGTCTGAAAGACGTGCTCGTTAGGTACATTGACACGAATATGTGCCGGACTGTGGCGACGAGGGGAATTTCACCATAATATCATAGCAGTGTCAAGCCTTGTTCTGCCTAACGAATCGACTTGAAACAAATAAATAAACTTTAAACTTGAAGCAAATACATGGCAGACAAGCCAAAGAAATGCTTTGGATTTGCCTCCGCGGAAGAGGAACAAATAACCTTCCAGAAATACTCGGGGACAAAGGATCAAACATGAAGGAGGAACTGAAGGCAATCCTTATTGATCAGGAAGTTATAACCTGATAATTTCCCAGGTCTCTGCATCCCACAGTACTCGAGGAAGTAGGCCGAGATGTAATGGACGCATTGGTGATAATTCTCCTGCATTCTAAACAGACCTCTGCAAGATTTCCAGTGGATAGGAGGGTGACGAATGTAACCCCACTTCAAGCAAAAGGAGGGAGGGGGCTAACAGGGAATTCAAGACCGTTTAGACTGATATCAGTTGTTGGTAAAATGCTGGAGTCAATTCTTAAGCATATAATAACTAAGAATTTGGAAAGCGGTGACAGGATTTGACCAAGTCATCATGGATTCAGTAGAGGGTATTGGTGCTTGACAAAGCTTGTGGAATTTTTTTTTTGAGGATGTGACCAGCAGAGTAGACAAGGGTGAACCGGTGGATATTGTCTATCTGCGGTTTCAAATGACTTTTGACTCGGACCCACATACGAGATTCGGGAGCCAAATCAACGTGGATATGTGTACAGACGACCAAACCAGTAGTAGTGAGGTTAGGGCTGGCATCAAACAGGAAATTAATGATGCATGCAGTAAGGGTAAAGCTGTCATCATGGGTGATTTCAATTTGCATATTGATTAGGCTCACTAAACTGGTAGCAATGCGATAGAGGAGGATTTATTGGAATGTATTAGGGATGGTTTTCTCGACCAATATGGTGAGGAACCAACGAGCGAGAAGGCCAACGTGGACTGGGTTTGGGGTAATGAGAGTGGATTAATTAGCAACCATGTAGTGCGAGATCCTTTGGGGAAGAGTGACAATGATATGGCAGAATGCTGCATTAAGTTGGAAAGTGAAACAATTAAGTTTGAGGCTTGGTTCTTCAGCTTGACGAAAGCTGATTTTAAGATATGAGTCGTGCATTGGCTAGGATAAACTGGCAAAGTTTGTGAAGGATTTAACTGTGGATAGGTATGGCAGTCAAGCAAAAAACACATGGATGAACTGCAATAACTGTGCATCACTGTCTGGCGCAAGAATAAAATGGGCAGGTGGCTCATGCATTACAAAAAAGGAAGATCAGGGATACTGTTAAAGCCAAAGAGAAGGCATACAATTTGGCCCCAAAAAACAGAAAAACCTGAGGACTGGGGGAAATTTAGAATCCAGCAATTCAGAAGGCAAAGGGGTTAACACGGAAGCGGAAAATTTATTACGGCAATAGGCTTGCAGAAAACTCAAAAAAATACTGACTGCGAAAAGCTTCTACAGATATTTGAAGAGAAAACGACAGGTGAAGACGAATGGTCACTTACAGGTAAAATCAAATCAATCCATAATGGAAAACAAAAAGATGGAAGACAAGCCAGGGAAATAGTTTCGATTTGCCTTCGCGAAGGAGGACCCAAATAACATTGAAAAATACTCGGGGACGATGAACTAGCATGAAGGTTGAACTGAAGGAAATCCTCATGAGTCAGGAAATTGTATTGGCGATAATACTGGGATTAAAAGCAGATAACTCCACAAAGACTGATGCTCTGCATCCCACAGTACTCAAATAATTAAGCATAGATATAGTGGACGCAATTGTGATCGTTTTCCAACATTCAGTCGACTCCGGAAGACTTCCAGTGGGTTGGATTGTAGCTAATGTAACCCCACTTTTTAAAAATGGATACAGAGAAATAATAGAAATTATAGACCGTTCAGCCTGACATCGGTGTTGGGCAAAATGCTGCAGTTAATTATTAAGTATAGGACAAGTAAGAATTTGAAAGTTGTGACATGATCGATCCGAGTCCACATGGATTCACGAAAGGGAATTCATACTTGACAAAGCTGCTGGAACTTTTTCGAGGATGTAACCAGTCGAGTGGACAAGGATGAACCACTGGATGGTGTCGATCTGGATTCCAAAAGGCTTTTGTCGAGGTCAAAGGCAAGAGACTCGTGAGCAAAGTTAAAGCACATGATATTGGGGGTAATGCATTGACGTGTTTAGAGAACTTGTTGGCAGACAGGCAGCAGAGAGTGGGAATAAACAGATCATATTCAGACTGGCAGGCAGTGGCTACTGCGGTACGCATGGTTCAGTACTGGGAACACAGCGATTCACAAAATATAATTTTGATTTGGACAACTGAATGCAATATCTCCAACTTTGCAAACGACACTGAGCTGCGTGGCACTGCGTTCTGTGAGGAGAACCCCAAGAGGCTGAATAGTGCCTTGGACACGCTGGCTGAGTGGGGAAATACTTGTCAAATGCGACATAATGTGGATAAGTGTGAGGTTGTCCACTCTGGTGGGCAACACAGGAGGGAAGAATATTATCTGAATGGGGGCAGTTTAGGAAAACATCAAGTGCAACCTGACCTGGTTGTCATGGTGGATCAGGCGTGAAGAGTGGCATGCGGTTGAAGCAGGACGTGAGGAAAAATAATGCCATGCTGGCCTTCATAACAAGTGGATCAGAGTATCGGTGTCAGAATGTTTTGCTTGTGTTATACAGGACCTTGCTGAGGCCACACCTTGAGCGTTGTGTGCAGTTTTGGTCGCCTGGTCTGAGGAAGGACATCCTTGCCATTTATAGACTCCAGCGAAGTTTCAACAGACTAATTCCTGGAAGGGCAGGACTCACATATGAAGCGGAGATAGTTCGACTGGGCTTGTACACACTGGAATGCAGGAGAATGAGAGGAGATTTCAAAGAAGCACGGGATTGGACAGCGTAGATGCAGAAAAAATGTTCCTGATGCTGGGACAATGCAGAACATGAGGTCACAGTCTAAGAATAATGGTTAAGTCATTCGGGATTGAGATGAAGAAGAACTTCTTCACTCAGAGAGTTGTAAACCTGTGGAATTAGCTACTCCTAACCATTTCATTCAAGAGGGAACTGGAAGTGACCCTTGTGGCTCAAGTAATCAAGAGCTATGAAGAAGAAGCGGGAGTGGGAAATGTTTCCTATGAAGTTTATTTATTCGTGTCTCACGTCTGCTTACATTGACGCTGCAATGTAGTAACTGTGAAAGTCCCTAGTAGCCACACTCCGGAGATTGCTCGGGCACACTGAGGGAGAATTTAGCACTGCCATTGCGCCCAGCCAGCACGTGTTTCGGGGACTGTGGTCGGAAACCGAAACGAAACGCGCATGATCAACCATGATCATATTGAATGGTGGTGCAGTCTCGAATGGACTAATGACCAACTCCTGCGACTTTGTGCTATGTTTCTATGTTTCTAAGCTTCTAAGAGCACGAGAAGCATGAGGATCGCAGAGACAGACCTTCTCATGGTATTGTGAGCAACACACACAAAACCCAGGATAAATGGCGAAGTCTCAGTCGCCAAGCACCTCTGCAATGAAGGCAACATACATAGCCCGCCCTCAGCATGAAATGGGACAATCACACGAAGCAAGTGGAAGAGTGTGTGTGTGTCTGTGTGTGTGTGCGTGTGTGTGTTTATTTGGTGGGCGGGGTCGGGGCGGGTGGAGTTGTGCATCAAAGGCAGCAAGCTCATCGACAACAGGGAGAATCACACAGACATTGTTCATCAGATAACACAGAGATCACACAGGCCAAGCTCATCAGTAATAGAAGGAAAATAACTCAGTGAGTCTGGCTGTAACGAGAGAATAACAAATACCGATTTGATGAGCAACAGGTGAGATCACACATCCAGCTCATCAGAAAGGAAGGAATGATACACGCTGCGTTTATCAGTATGTTGGGGTATCACACTTATCAACATGGGTAGAAAGCACGCAAACGGAGCAAATGAGAGAAAAAGGGATCACAGGCACAGAATCGGGTAGGATATTGGCTTATTATACCCACAGGTTTAATCAGCAATTGAAAAAAAAACACAAACACATCTCAGGAGCCACGGATGGAATCGCAAACACCGATCTTATCAACAAAGCGGTGATGGGGGGAAAACGCAAACCAAGGTCATCAGGAAAAAGTGGGACACGAACAAACACCTAAGGTCAAAATGACAGGTCTCAAGCTGAGCCGCAAAGGGGGAATCACACACATCGAGATAAACAGAAAAGGGGAATTGTGGGGATTGATAGCAGCCTTTGTGAACACGATTTTGAGACCCGCATGATGTACTGCCTGCCTGATGCCAGCGTGAGAGAAATCTGTGATTGGGTTGAGGAGATATTGGAGTGGGAGGGGGGAGGATCCAATTGTTTTGGGTCACGTTGGCACAAACAGCATAGGCAAGACCCGGAAAGAGGATCTGTTTGGGATTATCAGGAGCTCGGATCTAAATCAAAGAACAAGTGCAGGTGACGGCAGCAGAGCGGCGAAGGTGATTGGCGGTTCAGGGTAAATTTTCATAGGTGCAGTCACTGCAACCAGAAGGTGGGTTTCCGGAAGACACCTTCCCACTTCGAGCGAATGCAAGTGTCCTGGTGGGGGCAGCAGAGTGGCGAAGGTGATTGGCGGTTGCAGGTAACATTTGCACAGGTGCAGTCACTGCGACCAGAAGATCGTTTATGGAGGAGCTGTTGTGAAGGGACAGTTAAACCCCAAAAACTGCTTCAGCGTTTCTCTTCCTACCTCCTCCTGTAATCAAACAAAAGTCGCCGGGAGGACCACAAGCAACGGAGAGGTGAGCTGAGATTATGTTATCCTCTTACCTGTGTAAAGACAGTATGGCAGCTCGGACAGTGGTATGATCCTCCTGACAGATGTGGGAAATTAGGGCGCAATCTCGTCTCCCTGACAACTTTGTCTGGAGGAAGTGTGTCCAGTTGCAGCTCCTCACACGCCACATTGTTCGGTTAGAACGGCAGGTGGATGTACTGCAGAGCATGCAGGAGACAGAGAGTGTGCTCGACATAGTTACAGGAGGTTGTCACATCACAGGTTCAAACAGGTAGATGGGTGATCGCCAGGAGCGGCAGGCAGGTACTGCAGGAATCTCCTGTGGCTATTCCCCTTTCAAACAGGTATACCGTCTTGGATACTTTTGAGGGGGATAGCCTCAGGGGGAGATGCCAGCAGCAGCCAGGCCTGTGGCACCACAGCTCTTTCTGCAGTAGAGCAGGGTCGGGCAGAGAGCAAGCGAGCTGTTGTCATAGGGAACTGCATAGTTAGAGGCACAGACAGGCGTTTCTGTGGCCGCAATCAAGACTCCAGGATAGTGTGTTGCCTCCCTGATGCCAGGGTCAAGGGCGTCTCTGAGCGATTGCAGGACAATCTGAAGGGGGATTGTGAGCAGCCAGAGGTCGTTGTAAATATTGGTACCAACGACGTAGGTAGCAAAAGGGATGAGGTCCTCAAGGGTGAATTAAGAGAGTTAGCCAGAAGGCTAAAGTGCAGGACATCGAAGGTAGTAATTTCTGGACTACTACCAGTGCCACATGCTAGTGAGAGTAGGAATAGGAACATTAGGCAGATGAATGCCTGGCTTGAGAGCTGGTGCAGGGGCCAGGGGTTTAGATTTATTTATCACTGGGATATTTTCTGGGGAAGGTCTGACCTGTTCAAGAGGGATGTGTTAGACCTGAACTGGCGGGCGTCTACCATCCTGGCGGGAGATTTGTCAGTGCCACTCAGGAGGGTTTAAACTAGATTGGCAGGGTGTCGGACCAAAGCGTTAGGGAGACTGAAGAGAAATTTGAGGACAGCGCAGAAATAACAAGAGCCCATTAAGATGTAAAGGCAGTAATCCTAGTACCAGACAGATCAGGCAAAAGCAAGACAGAGAGCAAGGAAAGTTCAGATTAGACTGCATTTATTTCAATGCAAGAGGCCTGACCGGCAAGGCAGATGAACTCAGGGCACGGTTAGTTACGTGGGAATGGGATGTTATAGCTATGACTGAAACATGGCTCAGGGAGGGATAGGACTGGCAGCTCAATTTCCCAGGGTACACATGCTATAGGAAAGATAGAACAGGAGGTAAGAGGGGAGGAGGAGTTGCACTTTTGATGAGAGAAAACATCACGGCTGTACCGAAAGGGGATATATCCGAGGGTTCAGCCACGGAGTCCTCTATGGGGAGAACTTAGAAATAGGAAGGGGGAAATGACTTTGATAAGGTTGTACAATAGGCTTCCAAATAGTAAGCGGAAAATTGAGGAGCAAACATGTAGGTAGATTACAGATAGCTCCGAAAACATTGTCAGAAATTTTAACGCTCCCAACATTGACTGGGAAAGCCACGGGATTAGAGGATTGGGTGGAGATAAATTTATTGAGAGTATTCAGGAGGAATTTCTCATTCAGTATGTAGATGGCCAGGCGAGAGAGGGGATAAAACTTGACCTCCTCTTCAGAAATAGGGAAGGGCAGGTGACGGAAGTATTAATGAGGGATCACTTTGGGACCATCGACCATAATTCTATTAGTTTTAAGATAGCTATGGAGAATGATAGGTCTGGCTCAAAAGTTGAAATTCTAAATTGCGGCAATGACAATTTTGACGGTATCATGCAAGAACTTTTAAAACTTAATTGGACGAGCCTGTGGGAAGGCAAAGGGACGTCTGGTAAGTGGCATGCTTTGAAAAGTGTGTTAACCAGGGTTCAGGGTAAGCACATTCTTCTTAGAGTGAAGGGCAAGGCTGGCAGAAGTAGGGAACCCTGGTTGACTCGGGATATTGAGGCCCTGGTCAAGAAGAAGAAAGAGGCACATGACATGCATAGGCAGCTGGGATAAAGTGAATCCCTTGAAGAATATAGAGGGTGTAGGAGTAGAGTTAAGGGAGAAATCCGGAGGGCATAAAGGGGACACGATATTGTTTTGGCAGATAAGGAAAAGGAGAATCCAAAGAGCTTCTACAAATACATAAAGGAAAAAAGAGTAAGAAGGGAGAGAATAGGGTCTCTTAAGGATCAACAAGGTCATCTATGTGCGGATCCACAAGGGATGGGTGAGATCCTAAATGTATATTTCTTATCCATATTTACTGTCGAGAAAAGCATAAATGTTAAGGAACTTGGGGAAATAAATGTCTTGATGAGTGTAACAGAGAAAGAGAAGCAGGAAGTCTTAAAGCGCACCAAGATAAATAAATCTCTGGGACCTGATTAAGTGTATCCCAGGACATTGCGGGAGGCGAGGGAGAAAATTGCAGCTCCCCTCGCCGAGATATTTGAATCATCGATAGTCACGAGTGAGGTGCTTGAAGATTGGAGAGTGGCAAATGTTGTGCCTTTGCATAAAACGGGCTGCACTGAAAAGCCTTGGAACGGGAGACCAGTGAACCTCATATCTGTGGTGGGTAACTTGTTGGAAGGTATTTTCAGAGACAGGATCTACAGGCATTTAGAGATGCAAGGACTGATTAGGAACAGTCAGCATGGCTTTGTGAGTGGAAAATCGTGTCTGACAAATTTGATTCAGTTTTTTGTAATGGTAACCAAGAAAGTAGATGAGGACAGTGCAGTTGATGTTGTCGACGTGGACTTTAGCAAGGCCTTTGACAAGGGAACGCATGGCAGATTGTTTCCTAAGGTTAAATCACACGGGATCCAGGGTGAGGTTTCTAAATTAATACAAAATTGGCTTATTGACAGAAGCCAGAGGTTCGTTGTAGAGGGTTGTTCTTTTTTTCAAATTGGACGCCTGTGGCCAGAGATGTGCCTCAGGGATCACTGCTGGGTCCACTCTTATTTGTCATTCATATTAATGATTTTGATGAGAATATAGGAGGCATGGTTAGTAAGTTCGCAGGTGATACAAAGATTGGTGGCATCGTGGACAGTAAAGAAAGTTATCTCCAATTGCAACAGGAACTTGATGAATCGGGCCAGTGGGCTGCCGAATGGCAAATGGAGGTTCATTTAGTTAAATGCGAGGTGATGCATTTTGTTAGATTGAACCAGGGCAGGACTTACTCAGTTAATGGTAGGGCGTTGGGGAGAGTTACAGAACAAAGAGATCCAGGGGTAAATGTTCATAGATTCTTCAAAGTGGAGTCACAGGTGTACAGACTGGTAAATAAGGCAATCAGCATGCTTGGTTTCAATCCGTCAGAACATTGAATGCAGGAGTTGGGACGTCTTGTTGTAGTTGTGCAAGACGTTGGTCAAGCCACAGTTGGAATACTGTGTCCAGTTCTGGTCACCCTATTATAGAAAGGATATTATTAAACTAGAAAGAGTGCAGAAAATATTTACAGGTATGCTATGTGGACTTGATGATTTGGTTTACAAGGAGAGGCTGGATAGACTGGGACTTTATTCACGAGAGTGCAGAAGGCTGAGGGGTGTTCTTATAGAGATTGATTAAATAATGAGGGGTACAGATCAGCTAAATAGTCAAAATCTTTTCCCAAAGGTAGGGCAGACTTTTAAGCTGAGAGAGGAGAGATACAAAAGTGTCCAGAGTGGCATACACAGAGGGTGGTGAGTGCCTGGGACAATCTGCCAGAGGTCGTAGTGGAGTCGGGTACAATTTTGTCTTTTAAAAAGCATTTAGACAGTTACATGGGTAAGATGGATATCGAGGGAAATGAGTCAAATGCGGGCAATTTGGATGAGCTTAGGGGTTGAAAAAAAAAGGGCGCATGGACAAGTTGGACCGAGGGGCCTTTTTCCATGCTCTACAACTCTATGACTCTATGACTTTCAGTCCTCAAGTGTTCTCATCTCTGGATTACTACCCAAGCCACTTGCAATGGCTGAGAAAGATAGGGAAGTAACAACGTGGCTAAAGGAGCAGTGGGGGAAAGTTCGGCTGCATGTCATGGGGCATTGGCGATAATATTGGAATCGGAGTGATCTGTACCTTTGGGGAAGTCTCCATCTGCAGGGTTCCAGTGGAAATAATAATTAGATTGGTCACAAGGACTTTAAAATCCCAAGTATGTAGGGGGTGGGGGAGATGGAAGGGTAAAACTACAAGAATCATCGTGGTTCCTGGGAACCAAAACAGCAGGTAAGCATCTGTGGAGAAGATAGAAGTCAATTGGACGAAAAATGAGTTCAGTTTAACGACCAGGGTTTCAGAAAGGAGGTCACAACGTGGGAAAAACGGAGTGCACAGGAAAACTCGGCAAATGAAAGACAAATCAGTGGGACATATTTAAATACCTTGTAAGTAAATGCACGCAGTATTCGTGATGCTGTCAATGAGTTGACGGCACAAAGAGAAATAAATATGGGGATTGATGAAGCATGGCTACAGAAGTACCAGGACTCGGTTTTGAATGTCCAAGGGTTATCAGAAATTCAGAAGCATAGCCAAGATGGAATACGAGGTAGAGTTGCTCTGTTGGTTAAAGATGATATCAAGGGTCTATTAAGAAATTACATTGACACTAAAGAGTAACATGTTCAATGGATCTGGGTGGAAAATTTAAAAAAGCACAACAAATTGGCAGGAACAATTCACAAGACTCCGAACACTGCTTCCAAATTGGGATATAGTATCATTCAAGAAATAATGAGGGCTTGTGAGAAAAGAGGCACGGTAATATGGGTGAGTTGACCTTTCATAATGACTCGATTAATACAATTCATAGAAGAATCATAGAAACCCTACAGTACAGAAATAGGCCATTTGGCCCATCGAGTCTGCACCAACCACACTCCCACGCAGGCCCTACCCCCATACCCCTACACATTTTATCCACTAAACCCTCAAATCTAAACATCCCTGGACACTAAGGGGCAATTTTAGCATGGCCAATCAAAATAATCCGCACATCTTTGGCCTGTGGGAGGAAATCGGAGCACCCGGAGGAAACCCACGCAGAAACGAGAAGAATGTGCAAACTCCACACAGACAGTGACCCAAGCTGGGAATCGAACCCAGGTCCCTGGAGCTGTCAAGCAGCAGTGCTAACCACTGTACTACCGTGCCGCCCTATTGTCATCGGTCGCCTCCAGGAAGATTTCACAGAATGCATAAGGGACTGTGTCCAAGAAAAAACATGTCCCAGGGATGTTTTCAGAAATAAAATTTCAGGCAATGGATCAACCGAGCAGGGCGTGGGCAGCAGTAGGTGAACGTGAAAGAGAAGGTATTCGATTTGATTTGATTTGATTAATTATTGTCACGCATTAGAATACAGTGAAAATTATTGTTTCTTGCGCGCCATGCAGACAAAGCATGCCGTTCATAGAGGAGGAGTCGAGAGAGTGCAGAATGTAGTGTTACAGGCATAGCGAGGGTGGAGTGAAAGATCACCTTAATGCAAGGTAAGTCCATTCAGAAGTCTGACAACAGCAAAGAAGAAGCTCATTTGTTCGACTGGAGCAGGACAGAGGGAGAGATTCTCAGAGGGTGAGTAAAGTGCTGTGATTTATTTAGTTATTTAATCCGTTTTTTCGCGGGCTTTTTTTTTCAAGGGTTTAAACTAAGGGAAGTGGGAGTAGGCCGCAGGGGATTCTGGGAGATTGTGTGCTTTTTTTTCGTATAAACGTCACTCGATACAGCGGGCAGCGTCGGGAGCGGGCAGCGGAGTGAGTGGGGAGCAGAGTGTAAACTGTAAGGGCTTTGGCACACAGGGCTTCGGCGAGGACAGACAGAGGCACGGTAGGGTTCCACTTTTAAATTACACCGACTTATACAAGGTAAATTGTTATGGAGGGAAATGAAATGTGCTATTTCTGCATGATGTGGGAGCAAGTGCTCCCCAAGGTGGACCCCAGGGACCATGTCCGCAGTAAGTGCTGGTTGCTGGAGCATTTCCAGCTCAAATAGATGAACTGGACTCTGAGCTACAGCCACTGAGGCTTATCAGGGAAGGGGAGAGCTATCTGGATAATCTGTACAACGAGAAAGTCACACCCTTTAGACTGACTAACTTAGCTGGGGTCAGGGACAACAGGGAGTGGCTGCGGGTGAGGCGGCCAGTGGGGGGAAGAAGGCGGGCAGTGGGGGGAAGAAGGCGGGCAGTGGGGGAAGAAAGGAAGTAGTATGAGGGAGGTAAAGTCCCATGAACATCAGCCCTTAAATCTGTGCAAAAGATTTGAGGTTCTTGCCACCAGTGTAGATGGGAAAAATGGCTGCGAGAAGGACGAGCAAACTGTCGGCAGTACCAGGGTGCAGGGTGCTGCTGCAACGGAGAAATCAAAGAGTAATGTAGTAGTAATTGGGGATAGTGTTGTTAAGGGCATACACACTGTTCTCTGTGACCAGGATAAGGAACACCGGAAGTTGTATTGCCTGCCTGGTGCTCGGGTCCAGGATGTATCATCTGGGCTGCAGAGGAATTTGGAATGGGAGGGCGAAAATCCAGTTGTCGTGGTCCATGTAGGTGCCAATGACATAGAAAAAACAGGAACTAAGGATCTGCAGCGGGAGTACGAAGAGCTCGGGAACAAATTAAAATGCAGAACCAACAAGGTGGTAATCTCTGGATTACTACCTGAGCCACGCGCGAATTGGCGCAGGGTTAATAAGATTAAGGAGAGGAATGCGTGGCTCAAGCATTGGTGTGGGAGGAATGGGTTCGAATTCGTGGGGCATTGGCACCAGTATTTGGGTAGATGGGACCTCTATAGATGGGATCGTCTCCGTTTGAACCGTGCTGGGACCAGTGTCCTAGCGAATCGTATCACTAGGGTTGTAGATAGGGTTTTAAAACTAATTTATGGGGAGGAGGGTGCAGAGATAAGAGGAATTACGAAATCAATGGTAGAGGAGAGGGAGCGAGTGCAAGTGAATGAGGGCTTTCAAGTAGTTAAAGGAGTAGAGGGCGAGCGAGAGGCTGATAGCGTTTCATCAAATCGGGTCCAGATAAAAGCTGGAATAAAGGCACTTTTCCTGAATGCACGAAGCATTCGGAACAAAGTTAATGTGTTGATGGTGCAAATCAGCACAAATGGGTATGATCTCGTGGCCATTACAGAAACGTGGCTGCAGGAAGACCAGGACTGGGAGATGAATATCCAGGGGTGTCAGGCATTTAGGCAGGAAGGAAAATGTGATCGGGTAGCTCTGTTAATAAAAGATAATATCAGGGTAGGAGTGAGGGATGACATCGGCTCGAAGGAACAAAACGTGGAATCGTTACGGCTTGAGATAAATAATAGGAGGGGGAGAAAGACACTAGTCGGCGTTTTCTATAGGCGCCCAAATAATAATGTTGAGGTGGGGAGGGCAATAAATAAGGAAATAATGGATGCGTGCAAAAACGGAACGACAATAATCATGGGGCACTTCAACTTGCATATTGATTGGCTGACTCAAGTTGGAAGGGGTGGGATGGAGGAAGAGTTCTTAGAATGCTGTCCGGATAGTTACCTTGAACAGTATGTTACAGAACCGACGAGGGAACGAGTTATCTTAGATCTGGTAACGTGTAACGAGGTAGGCAGAATTAAGGATGATCTTGTGAAGGATCCTCTTGGGTCACGTGATAACAATATGGTCGAATTTCTGATTCAAATGGAAGAGGAGAAAGTAGGGTTCCATACCAGTGTCCTCTGTTTGAACAGTGGGAAGTACGATCGGATGAGAGCGGAATTGGCTCAGGTGGACTGGGAGAGCAGACTGGTAGGTAGGACAGCTGAGGAACAGTGGAAGATTTTTAAGGAGACCCTTTTCAGTACTCAGCAACAATATATTCCGGTGATAAAGAAGGACTGTAAGAAAAGGGATAACCAGCCGTGGAGAACGAAGGAAATTAAGAAGAGTATTAAAT
The DNA here is from genome assembly GCF_964213995.1 of Mustelus asterias. Lineage (NCBI taxonomy): Eukaryota > Metazoa > Chordata > Chondrichthyes > Carcharhiniformes > Triakidae > Mustelus > Mustelus asterias. The sequence continues at coordinate 801,279 of NW_027590080.1, forward strand.
TAAAGACCGATGTGTACAGAGTGGCCAAAAATAGTGGAGAATCGGAAGATTGGGAAAACTTTAAGAAACAACAAAGAACGGCTAAGATGGCGATAAAGAAAGGAAAGATAGGCCATGAAGCTAGGCTCGCTCTAAATATAAAATAAATGATAGTAAAAGCTTTTACAAATATATAAAAAGGAATAGAGTGGCAAGAGTGAATGTTGGACCCTTGGAGGATGAGAGCGGGGATTTAATTGTGGGAAATGAGGAAATGGCTGAATCTTTAAATAAGTTTTTTGTCGGTCTTCACGGTGGAAGACACAAATAGTTTACCAAATATTAACGATAGAGGGCTGGGAGGAGGAGAGTTACACGATACAATTAATGTTACCAGGGAGGCAGTGCTTGGTAGACTAACGGGACTGAAGGTGGACAAGTCCCCGGGCCCGGATGGAATGCATCCCAGGTAACATAAAGAAATGTCAGAGGTAATAGTGGATGCGTTAGTGGTAATTTATCAAAATTCGTTCGATTCTGGGGTCGTGCCGGTGGATTGGAAAACGGCTAATGTTACGCCGCTGTTTAAAAAAGGAAATAGACAAAAGGCGGGTAACTACAAGCTGGTTTGCTTAACGTCTGTAGTTGGGAAAATGCTGGAATCCATCTTTAAAGAAGAAATAGCAGGTCATCTGGATAAGAATGGTTCGATGAAGCAGACGCAGCATGGATTCATGAGTGGAAAGTCGTGCTTGACGAACTTGTTGGATTTTTATGAAGATGTGACGAGTGTGGCTGACGGAGGGGAACGGGTAGATGCAGTGTTTTTGGATTTCCAAAAGGGGTTTGATAAGGTGCCTCACAAAAGGTTGCTGAAGAAGATTAGGTCACACGGAGTTGGGGGTAGGGTGTTCGCGTGGATTGGGGATTGGCTATCCGACAGGAAGCAGAGAGTCGGAATAAATGGGTGCTTTTCTTGTTGGCATATGGTAACTAGTGGCGTGCCTCAGGGATCGGTACTGGGGCCTCAACTATTTACCATTAATATAGACGATCTGGAGGAGGGGACTGAGTGTAGGGTAACAAAGTTTGCAGACGACACAAAGATAAGTCGAAAAGTGAATCGTGTGGAGGGCGTAGAAGGTCTGCAGAGTGATTTGGACAGGCTGAGTGAGTGGGAGAGTATCTGGCAGATGGAGAATAACGTTTACAAATCCGAGGTTATTCACTTTGGAGGAAATAATAGCAAATTGGATTATTATCGAAATGGAAAAAAAATACAACATGCGATTGTGCAAATGGACCTGGGGGTCCTTGTGCATGAGACGCGAAAACCCAGTCTGCAGGTGCAACAGGTGATCAAGTTGGCAAATGGGATGTTGGCCTATATCGCAAGGGGGATTGAATATAAAAGCAGAGATCTCTTGCTGCATCTGTACAGAATATTGGTGAGGCCGCAGCTGGAATACTGTGTGCAGTATTGTTCCACTTATTTGCGGAAGGATATATTGGCCTTGGAGGGAGTGCAGAGTACGTTCACCAGGTTGATACCGGAGATGAGGGGTGTTGATTATGAGGAGAGACTGTGCAGATTGGGTTTGTACTCGTTGGAATTTAGAAGGCTGAGGGGGGATCTTTTAGAGACCGATAAGATAATGAAATTGTTGGATAGGGTAGAGGTGGAGAGATTATTTCCACTTAGAAAGGAAACTAGAACTAGAGGGCACAGCGTCAAAATAAAGGGGGGGTCCGTTTAGGACAGAGTTGAGGAGAAACTTCTTCTCTCAGAGGGTGGTGAATCTCTGGAATTCTCTGCCCACTGAAGTGGTGAAGGCTACCTCATTGAATATGTTTAAATCAGGGATAGATGGATTCCTGATCGGCAAGGGAATTAGGGGTTATAGGGATCAGACGGTAAGTGGAACTGATCTTATTGAATGGCGGGGCAGGCTCGAGGGGCTAGATGGCCTACTCTTGATCCTATTTCTTATGTTCTTATATAAGCTGTTCTTGAGTCGGTTGGTACGAGACTTCAGACTTCTGTGTCTTTTTCCCGACGTTAGAAGGTGGCATAGTGAATGTCCGGGGTGCGTGGGTTCCTTAATTACGCTGGCTGCTTTGCCGAGGCAATGGAAAGTGTAGACAGAATCAATGGATGGGAGTCTGGTTTGCGTGATGGATTGGGCTACATTCACGACCTTTTGTAGTTCCTTGCGGTCTTGGGCAGAACAGGAAGCATACCAAGCTGCGATACAACCAGAAAGAATGCCTTCTATGGTGCATCTGTAAACATTGATGAGAGTCGGCGCAGACATGCCAAATTTAATTCGTCTTATGAGAAAGTAGAGGGGATGGTGGGCTTTTGTAACTATAGCGTCGGCAAGGGGGACGGGTGTGGGGGGGGGGGGGGGACGAGTACAGGTTGTTGGTGATCTGGACACCTAAAAACGTGAACCTCTCGATCTTTCCATTTGTCCTCAGGTAGGTAGAGAATCAGAGGGGCACACAGAGGCTATGACCCAAAGGAGCCAGAGAGTGGGTATAGATGGGTCTTTTTCTGAATGGAGGTCGGTCACCAGTGGTGTGCCCCAGCGATCTGTCCTGGGACCCTTACTGTTTGTCATTTTCATAAATGAACTGGATGAGGAAGCGGAGGGATGGATTCGTAACTTTGCCAACGACACAAAGTTTGATGGGGTTTTGGATAGTCTGGAGGGATGTCAAAAGTTACAGAGGGACATAGATAGGATGCAAGACTGAGCGGACAAGTGGCAGATGGACTTCAACCCAGATAAATGCGTCGTGGTCCATTTTGGTAGGTCAAATGGGATGAAGGAGTACAATATAAAGGGAAAGACTCTTAGTACTGTAGAGGATCAGAAGGACCTTGGGGTCCGGGTCCATAGGACTCTGAAGTCGGCCCCGCAGGTGGAGTAGGTGGTTAAGAAGGCATATGGTGTGCTGACCTTGATCAATCGAGGTATTGAGTTGAGGAGTATGGGGATAATGATGCAGCTGTATATAACCCTCGTCAGACCCCACTTGGAGTACTGTGCACAGTTCTGGTCGCCTCACTATAGGAAGGATGTGGAAAAGATTGAAAGGGTGCAGAGGAGATTTCCAAGGATGTTGCCTGGATTGAGGGGCATGCCTTATGAGGATAGGCTGAGGGAGCTCGGTCTTTTCTCCTTGGAGAGACGAAGGATGAGAGGAGACCTAATAGAGGTGTATAAGATGTTGAGAGGTATAGATCGGGTGGACTCTCAGAGGGTTTTTCCCAGGGTGGAAATGTCTGCTACGAGTGGACACAGGTTTAAGGTGCTTGGGGGTAGGTACAGGTGAGATGTTAGGGTAAGTTTTTCACACAGAGGGTGGTGGGCGAGTGGAATCGGCTGCCGTCAGTGGTGTTGGAGTCGAACTCAATAGGGTCTTTTAAGAGACTCCTGAATGAGTACATGGAGCTTAATAGGATGGAGGGTTATAGGTAGGTCTGGAAGGTAGGGATGTGTTCGGCACAACTTGTGGGCCGAACGGCCTGCTTGTGCTGTAGTTTTTCTGTGTTTCATTTTCACATCTTTCAATTTGATCCATTGCATTCACTACCTCCTGTACGGTCTATGCAGTATCGGAGAGGCAAAACCTAGACTGGTTGATCGCTTTGCTGAGCATTTTGGAGAGGAAATTTATCCGGGCAGAATAACCCCAGGAATTCAACGTGTCGCACTTTCAAATGACTCGAGGTAATATTCATTTCTGTGTTTATTTCATTGATTGATTCCATTGTTGTAAAATCTGCAGATTTCTTATCTCTCCCCAAATTTCTTGTCTCTTCCCGCACCCGCTCCCCTCACCCCTGCCCTTCCAGAGACTGTGTCTAAGACATCACCCAAAACTCCACAGGTCTGAGTTTGATGGAGATTCGCCTTCATTTGTAATAATGAGCAGAGTTTGGTGTGTATTACTTCCAACATTCCAATCCCATCCTCTACCTATCATTTGTGATGTTCTATGGCAGACATCCATCTGTTTCCAGAACTGTTTGTACCTGGAACAGGTTCCTACTCTGCCACCAGAGGATTATAGTATGAGGGTCACTCCATAATCAAGCCTGATGTGTCTCTCCCACATTTAATGGCCCGTTTAAAAGATTTTCCTGTTTGGCACTCAGCCTGTTCGGCCGAATTATGGAAACAGTTTCATTGGCCATCAATTCCTGGGGTAAGACTCGAAGTACGCCGGCATCTCCACATCGTAGGACTCGAACAAAGACCTTCTGATGTTGAGAATATAACAAAGATAACTTGTCTCCCTTCTGCCGGCGACAGGATGTGTACAAAAATGATGTCCACTTGAAAGAAAGAAAATATTTGGAATCGCCAAACAAACAGTTGAGGAACAGCAATAAAAGTAATTGATAGAGATATTATGAAAGAAATTCAATAAATAGGCATGTGACCTTCCAGGACAGGATCGGCCCAACAGAACGGTAATAAGAGATGTTACAACATGACAGTGCGTTCAACTTTCCCAAAGAGACACACGGACAGGAAGAACAACCCGTGATAACTTCGCTCGAATAAAACTGAAAAATAATGTCAATTCAAACGTTAAGAAATCCGACATTCATGCAGGGAAATATTTAATCTTCAGCTTGTTTCTATAATATTGCAAAATAATTTTACTGTTTCATTTACTGATTAATATGTTAAACCAAATTTTCGGAGAACGTCTATCAAACAGGGAAATTTTAACAATATCCCTGAGTACCAATGTGTCAATGTCAATTTTTTTTTGGATATTGCATTGAAGTTATCGAGTGAAAAAGTGAAGAAATGCTGAAAATAACTATTAGGAAATAATGCAGCAAGGCAAATAGACTTGGAATTTTTTATTTTATTTTGTTAACGAAAAGCTGTACAGGAAATTTGGTTAAATATCATCAGCGATTTTCAGGTGAATTTCAATTACACATCTTTCAATTTGATCTATTGCATTCGCTGCTCCTGTGCAGGAGAAACCAAACCGAGACTGGTTGATCGCTTTGCAAAGCACTTTGGAGAAGAAATGTATCCGTGCAGAATAACCCGAGGAACTCGACTTCTCACACTTTGAAGATTATTGGGATTGTGAATTTAGCATTTCTTTTTTCTCATGTTCAGATTCCTATTTTGCCAATCGTGTCCATAAATATTGATGTCCACAAACTTTATTTGCCAGTACTTTTGGACGGTAAAGGAATTGCCAGAGTCCGGTATCTATCTGGGGAGAAACTCGCATGAAGTAGGGGAAGAATTGGTAACTTTATGTCACTGATAAGACATTTTGAATGTGGCACATTTTCCCCTCTGACATCAAATCTTTGGATAAGGCCTTTTCCTGTGATAAGCTGACCACCTTCACTGCAACTTGTGCTTCTTTTGGCGTAATAAAAGAAAACTCTCAACTGCAGGCTAAGCTGCATAATCTAACTTGTCGCTGGTCACACTATGCAAAGGAATATGAGCAGGGCGCTGCCAGTCTGCCGCTCTCGCCAGCACAATCATTCGAACAGATCGTTACTGATCATTTTGTAACATTAGCTCCAAATTCCTGCTTGTTTCCCAAAATCATTAACCTCCTTGACAAATACATCAATCAATCTCGTTTCCTCAAATTCTGTTGACATTCCTGTCAGAGCACCCTTGCATTTTCCACCATTATGTGATTGATAGATGTCACAACATATTCCAGACCCACTGAAACATTTGAAAGGTCACATCTAATCCCGTGACACATCAACAAAAACGCCCTCCCCAAAATTTCAGTCACCTCCCCGATCAAATTCCTCTCTGCGCCAGTCACTTAAATCACCTCTTCAACCACTTCACCTTTCATGTATGTGTTTTCCATTTCTCCCAATCTTCATTAACTCTCTGTACAGCTCCATGTGTCCAACGTAGTGCTTCCAACAATTCCGAGCACCTCCGTTTCTGCACCGTGAACGGGAACGTCTCACATTGCCGCCACTTTCCTGGTCCTCAAAAACACTTCCAGACAAGTACCATCGCCCAACCCAACTCCAGTTCAGGGCTGCTTATTTCCCCATGTGCATCTGCACGCTCCTGCTCCAAAACATTTTCAATCATTTCAGTACCATCTCCGTGCTTCCATGTCCAATACTCCCGTCCCTTCCATCGCCTTTAGTCCCTTCTCCATAAGTCCACTATCACCCAGTCATTCCCAAGTTTAATCCTTCAGATCTGTCCCAGCACGCCTCCTTCTCAGTGACCTCACAATTCTCGACCTCTCTATTAAAATATCTTCCCGCCTATTTTTTACGCCAATGACTGTGTGGCCAGTTTCCCCTCCAACTTAATTTTCAAAATTTCTGACGACACCGCCGGAGGGAGTCGGATCTGAAACAGTAATGAGGTCTAGTACAAGAATGAGATAAAGAATCTGGTGAACCTTTGCGACAGAAATAAATCTCTCCCTCAATGTCAACAAAACGAAGGAGATATTAATCGACTTCACGGAGCATCGTGGGAACATGCCCCTTTTTACATGAAAGGGGACAACGTTCAAATGGTCGAGAGCTTCAAGTTTTCAGTTTCCATGCCACCAACAGCATGTTCTGCTCCCATCCCCTTTGCCAACACTGTAGTTAAGCAAACACAGCAAAGCCTCCACTCCGTCAGAACACGAAGGAAGTTTGGCTTGTCCGCTATGACTTTCACTGAAGTTTACAGATGCACCATAGCAAGCATTATTTCCAGTTGTATCACGGCTTGATATGGCTCCTGCCCTGCCCAAGACCGCAACAAACTGCAAAGCGCCGTGAACGAAGCCCAGTCCATCACACAAAACAGCCTCCCACCCCTTGCTACCTTCTGCATTTCCTGCTACCTCCGCAAAGCAAAGAGCATGATTAAGGACCACACGCACCCTGGACGTAATCTCTTCCAGTTTCTTCCATCAGAAGAAAGACACAGCATTCTGAGGTGGCGTAGCAACCTAATCAAGAACAGCATCTTCGGATTTTTAATGTACGGACCTCGCACGAAGTTGATATTCCTCTACACCTTAGCTATGGCTGTAACACTACATTTTCCTTCTCTATGAACTTGTATACTTCTCTGTATAGCTTTCAAGAGGCAACGCTTTTCACTGTATGATCATATATGTGACAATAATAAATCTAATCAAATGAAAGCCTGCAGCCAGCACATTTATCAGCCCTGTCAGACGCCATGCCTACCTGTTCACATTGCCTCTATAATTTTAAATGTTTCCATTAACTCCTCCATACAATCACACGTATCCACCACACCATTGAGCACACCCTAACCATCTCCTCAACAGCAAACTTTCACTCAAAGCTACGCTTGTCACTCTCCTCTCCTCATTCATTCCTGCACCACTTCAATCCATCACATCTTTAAGCATCTCCCTTCGCACTAATAAATACTCGAGTCCGATACATTTTCCATCGTGTCAGAAACATTTCAATGACTTTATTGTTCACTTTCCCGCCTCTGGAGCCAGCTCCAATCAGCTCTCCAACCAAAACCCATCCGGTTTCCAACTCTCTGTGATACCCTTTCTCAAACTTTCCAATCAAACCTCATCAAACAGTTAACACCTCGCAATTATGTACCACGCCAGAATTCTCTTTTCTTTTGGGGCACTCCCACCTTTCCACTTCACTATCTCGTAGCCCTCTAGCTCATTTATATCCCGTATTGCAGATGATGATCTCCACTCTTTGCCATGTGAAAGTTCAGCACCCTCCCACATTTTGATTTCCCTCATGCTTTCCTCCTCCAGTCCTCATCAATTCATGATTCTCTCTCTCTCTCTGCGGCCAAGTTTCCAGCCAAGCTGGCCTTACACTGTTCGAGTTGTACGCATTGTGTTTCCTCGACTCATGTTGAAAATAAACACACACACACTGCCGCATTCCAGTTGGAACACCTCCTCCAAAACTCCTCCTTCCACTCCTTGCCTCTGTCATTTAAATGAACTTCAACTGTAATTAATGATTATCACTACCGAAATAACATTGTGCTGAAAGTGGTAGTCTGTTCTCAGTGTGATTAACATCATACATTTCATGTTTACAGTGGACTAGCGATTGTTACATTATCATGGGCACCGAATTATGTGTTAAGGAGGCCTCACATAAATGAAGAGGATGAAGGAACAACGTGATGGAAGCTGGGTTATACGATTAGACAGGTTTTCTGGAGATTAACATCCTGTCTCTATGCGGCAGTCCATGCGGACGATTAAATTTCCCTCAGTGTTTTAATCTCTTATTTGAAAAACGATCAGAATAAATTACTCTGTATTTATAATTTCATAGAACCTGATTTCCAGCTATATAATTGTTGGTACCAATGAACTTCATACTGAACGAACTTTTGACAGCCAATGAATTTTAATCATGCATTACAAATATTTAGATCCTCTGCTGTTTCGATGTGTTGAAATGAGGAGTTGATTTTAATTGTGTTGAATCATGTCCCTGAGATTGGGAGTTTCATCTTCACTGCTGTTTGATCCCACTTTTCACTAATTTCCCAATTATTGTAAGGGGATACTTGACCACCCCGATCAGCTGATTTCTGAATTGTCGCTGGGTTATTGTGTAAATGGCTGTGTTGGTGCAGGAGCTCAGAAGCTGCAGCATAATTCCAGCCTCTTGGAAAACAGGGTAGCTGTTAAATTTAGATCTGCGTTTGAAAACCTCCATAATTCTGTAATACAAGAAATAAATCACTGATGTCACCCAGAGCAGTATAAAACTAGCTGATATTGTAAATAGCAACACAATCGATCTTCTGCGGTTCATCAGCTCAGTATCCTTTTTCTTCCCATCATTGCTGTGCTGCCGGAGTCTCATTCTACCGCGATTGGCTATAAAAATGCGTTTTATCGTAACAAGGTTACAAAGTAAAATCAGAAAGAATGGAATCACGGGGGTGAACAGCTGCTCAATCCAAGAAAATGCTATCCAAGTGGGTAAAATATAAAAATATATTGATAACACACAACCAAACTGTGCATTGTTGTAATAAGACGAATACAGAAAGGGCCAGGGAATGTTCTTCAAACAGAACAGTGAGCTCACAATGATGATTACCACAGCAGCACCTTTCTCGGTGCAGTATTTTCTTTTCATCTTCGGACAGCAAATGGCCACCAGGCGATCAAAGGTAAAAGAGACCGTCAACCAAACAGAAATGTCGATGGCAGCCGGCGACATACAGAGGATGAATCTGCACACGGGAGTGTAGAGCGCAAACGTGTCAGACCAATAGATTATAGCAATGCGATGTAAGATTACATTAAATACAATTACCAGGAGATCCACTATGGCCATAGCCAACAGGTAACGGGTGACAGATTTGGAGAGGCCACAATCTTTGAAAGACATGATTGCGATTGTCAGGATGTTCACTGTGAGCAATAGAATAAAATAGTGTGAATTAATCAGGCGATAAAAATGCTGAAACAATAGTGCAATAACTGGTCAAAACTAAAAGGAGAGGATCATTTTATACGCTGTTTAAAATACTGAAATTCACATCCCTGGCATTCAGCATAAATCTCCTGAATATGCAGTACACACTGTTGGTGATACGATGTGGTGTCTCAACATGCAGCTGTCATGTTATTTGTGTGCTTTCAGATGGTGCGATTTGTAAATGTGAAATGAATAAATGAAAATTGAGCATAAAGCAGAGCAGAAGAGGAGAGAATGTCGGCAGCGTCCTCGGCTCTCTAAGCAACAGTTGGAGTGAACTTTGGGTCAAATGCTATGCTGCTGCCGCTCAGGCTTCCACCCGGTTGTCACTTAACACTGGGTCTCTATCTCTGGCCATAGCTGGCCGGTCCTTGGCTCCCTGCCACAGGGACGTGTCGGCATGGTGGCAGCACTGATGCTGCTGGTGGGTACCGCTGCTACGGGATGAGGCAATGGCCTCTTCTGCATCTCCACGGCGCGACAGCAGCGCCTTTCTCCGGTATCTGGTCATTAGCCACGTGGAGGTTGGGTTGAGCGCACATCTGGATTTGATTTGCTGTCACCTGCTCAAGTTGCAGTCGAGAACCATGTTCGATGTGATAGAAACATAGAAACGTAGAAAGCTATAGCACAAAACAGGCCCTTCGGCCCCACAAGTTGTGCCGAACATATCCCTACCTTTTAGGCCTACCTATTACCCACCATCCTATTAAGTAGCATGTACTCATCCAGGAGTCTCTTAAAAAACCCTATTGAGTTTGCCTCCACAATCACTGACGGCAGTCGATTCCACTCGCCCACCACCCTCTGTGTGACAAACTTCCCCCTAACATTTCCCCTGTACCTACCCCCCAGCACCTTAAATCTGTGTCCTCTCGTCGCAGCCATTTCCACTCTGGGAAAAAGCCTCTGAAAGTCCACCCGATCTCTGCCTCACAATAACTTATATACCTCAATTAGGTCTCCTCTTTTCAATTAGGTCTCCTCTCATCCTACGTCTCTCCAAGAGAGGTGGCAATAAAGCCAAGACGAATAGCCAAACATTCTGCAGAAATGTTACGCCACGCTGCTGGATGCTGTACAGAAGCACTTGGAAGTTTATGAAATCAGAATGAAAGTCGACATATCACCTTCTCCAGAACTCCCGCTATGGTCAATACACCCACTCATGCAGTCTACCAAACTTGACAGTGTCTTCGAAGTAAACGCAAATGATCTGGCGGTGCACTCCCGGGACACGTGAGTGATGTTACGGGATGGCGCCTGGTGTTGAACGCGATTTACAACACATTAAAATATTGTCCCAGCTGGTCATCTAGGAGTTATCCAAGACTATCTTAGATATCGGTATAAGGTAGAAATTGCGGATTGTATGAAGGGCCTTCCACCCGGACAAGCAATACCTCTGGAATCCATCCTGGCCTTCATGAATAGGTTCGGATTAACCACAGGCTATTGCATTCGACAAGACATAACGGTTCGGACTCACTACATAGGTTTGATTAATAAAAGGCTGATACCAACCCAATTGGACACCATTTGGCGGCTGGCAATGTTTCCGGAAAGACACAATTATGTCTGAATCCAGAAAATGAGTTCGAAGGCTCAGACCCCATAAAGGTCGAATGACTTGCATCGGCTGACCCAGTCCTTCCTTAAACGGAAATCTGTCCATACGCCAAACGATGGACAGCCATTGATCGAATGGCCATTGCAAATGAACCACTTCTTCTGAGCACAACAGATGATGCTCGTATGCAGTTCAAGGTATCTGTCCCAGATTGGTGTCCAAGTGATGAGAATAAATAAGTGAAATTATATTTTGTGACAAGCACAGCATTTTGTGGAAATATGAATATTTTTCGAAATGGAGAATTGGATTTGCGAAGAAATGTCCAGGACTTTCGGCTAAAGAGAGAGCAGGCAATACCAATGATGAACGTAACTCTACAGAACAACACAAGAATGATACAAGCAGCAGGAAAGCACGGAGATATCAGGATAAATGGCCCTGGAGGTACGATAAAAAATGAGGTAAAAGGGGCAGAACGAATAAGCATTTCTACATAAAACACAATATATGATGAAAAATGAATTTTTTTAGGTGATAGGAAAATGAGAAGCGAGGCGCAAGTAATGTTTCAAATAATATAAAAAAAATAGAAATTGTCAGAAGCAAACGTCAATGTCAATGTGTTAAAGTGTAAGGATCGAGGACAACATCAGAACGATAATGCAGTCACAACCGACAAGTTTAGATTACAATCGAGACCAGATGAATACGTGATATTCAATTGTAGAAGGTAAAAGAACGACTTTTCACTCAAAATTGGGGCCAATGTAATATTCAGCCAGCAGAGAAAGTAAACCAGGAAGTCCAAAGTTCGAGACATCAAGGTGACTTACCAGGTACTCCGACGAGTGCGAGTGTTGGATAATAGACAGCCGCTTTCTGGGTGATTGAGGAACGACGCATCTTCTGAGTGTTGAGAACAAGTGGTGGTGTTGAAGAAGATCTATCCCACTGCACTCTGAGACAGTGAATCAAAATAAGTGGTGTTTTATATTTATGTAGATGGTCTTTCGTGTTAAATATGTGCATCCCAAATGCTATTACTTACACGTTGATTCACAAACACACTGGTGACACCACCTGCTCTCTCACCGTAGATCTCATCAGAGATTGTAAGACAATAGATAAAGCTTTTGGGATTAGATTGCATGCTGACTCTGTATTAACTGTATGATGTTGATCATTTCAAATCCTAGCCTATCAACACTGCTTTATGCATTTGAGAAATGTACACTGCTTTCGTTTGCATCGTCCCTTCTCTCACAATCTCCATGTCATATTCGGTATTCAAATTAAAGTTCCCTTCTGTCGAATTATTCAATTTTCCCAATTACCCTTTCTCCTTTCCACCTCCATCCTTGTTTCCCAAATAATGTTTCCTCTTATTCTGCCTCGCTTCCACGTTTGGGAAACTTGCAGTTGCCGCAAAGATTGGCTGAGCAGTGGATAGTGTAAAGGATCATGTTGGAATTACATAAAACACTGGCTATGAAATAACTGGAGTGTTGTGTGCAGTTATGATCACCACATTACAGGAACAAAGAACAAAGAAAATAGCAGCACAGGAAGAGGCCCTTTGGACCTGCAACGAACATGCTCTCCGTTTGAACAAAACATCCCCAGTCTTCCGGAGAGCATATTCTTCTATTCCCATCCTATTCATGCATTGTTCCAGGCGCCCCTTAAAAAACATTATCGTATGTGCTTCCACTATCTCCCCAGGCAGCGAGTTCCAAGCATCCACCACCCTCTATGTGAAAATTTTGTCTCCTTTAAACATTTCCCCTCGCACCATAAATCTATGTCCCCTCCTAATTGACTCTTCCAACCTGGGGGCAAAAAAAACTTCTTACTATCCACTCTGTCCATGCCCCTCATAACCTTGGAAACTTCTTTCAGTTCGACCCTCAACCTCCATCGTTCCAGTGAGAACAGACAAAATCTCTCTAATCTCTCCTCGTAGCGAATGCCCTCCATACCAGGAAAGTTCCTGGTGAATATATTTGTACCCTCTGGAAAGCCTCCAAATTGTTCTGGCAGTGTGGCGACCAGAATTGAACACTATACTTCAAGTGCAGCCGAACCAAGTTCCTATAATGTACAAATTGGGCAGCACAGTGGAAGAGTGATTAGCACTGCTGCCTCACAGCGCCAGGGTCTCGGGTTCAACTCATGCCTCGGGTCACTGTCTGTGTAGAGTTTGCACGTTCTCCCTTGTCTGCCTGGGTTTCCTCCGGGTGCTCCGGTTTCCTCCCACAGTCCAAAGGTGTGAGTATTAGGTTGATTGGCCATGCTAAATTAATGATAGTATCAGGGGATTAGCAGTGCAAACATGTTGGTTTACGGAGAAAAACCCTGGGTGGGTCATGGGCGGTGCCGTCTCGACGGGCCAAATGGCCTCGTTCTGCCCTCCATTGAGTCATAGAGTTTACAGCATGGAAAAAGGCCCTTCGGCACAACTTCTCCATGCCGCCCTTATTTTGAACCCCCTAAACTCATCCCAATTGCCCGCATTTGGTCCATATCCCTCTGTACCCATCGTACTCATTTAACTGTCTAAATGCTTTCGAAAGGACAAAATTGTCCCGCCTCTGCTACTGTCTCTGGCAGCTTGTTCCAGACACTCACCACCCTCTGTGTGAACAAATTGCCCCTCTGGATACTTTTGTATCTCTCCCCTCTCACCTGAAACCTATGTCCTCTACTTTTAGACTCCTCAACCTGTGGGAAAATATATTGACTATCTCGCTGATCTATGCCCCTCATTATTTTATGGACCTCTACAAAATCCCCCCTCAGCCTTCTACGCCCCAGAGAAAAAAAGTCCTCGTCGATCCAACCACTCCTTAGAACTCAATCCATCAAGTCCCGGTAGCATCCTAGTAAACCTTTTCTGCACTCTTTCTAGTTTAATAATATCCTTTCTATAATAGGGTGACCAGAATTGCACACAGTATTCCAAGTGTGGCCTTACCAATGTGTTGTACAACTTCACCATGATATTGCATGATTGATAACTTGCCCATATTTAAACTCCATGCCCGGGAAGATGAAGGGAAGCATGCATACGTCTTCTCGCTGCCTTCTTCGCCTGCGTTGCCACTTTCAGTAACATGTGCACCTGAACACCCAGATCCCTCTGCCTATCAATACTCTTGAGAAGGACGTAATTGCTCTGGAGAGATTTCAGAAGAGTTTTACAACAGCATTGCCTGGCCTGTAAAAGTGTAGTTATGAGGAGAGTTTGGATAGGATGAGGTTATTAGTCTTGGAACAACGAAGGCTGAGGGTGAAATGATACATATGTACATATTCATATTTATGAGGGGAAGAAATCGAGTGGTGGGAATAAAATTGTTTCCCTGTTGGAGAATTCTAGATTAAAAGGGCATAGATTCAAGACAATGGGCAAAAGGAGTGGAAGAGACATGATGATTTTTTTTTTTATGACGGGAGTTGTGCGCGTTTGGAATTTGCTGCCACAGTTGGTGCTGGAGACAGCGGCCCCAAACTCGAGGTTTTTTTTAAAGTCTTGTGATGTGCACCTTCGGCTCTGAAGGATACGGAGCTCTGCGACAGGCACATAAATGTTGCACTGGAACGAGAACCTTATTGTCCTTGGTCTGGCAGGGATTGGTGGGCCGATTGGCCTCATTCTGCACTCTATTTTTTCGATTGTTCTCCATTTCTATATGAAACCAATGTCATCCCTGCTTTCTTGAATTTTCCTCCACTCTTCACGTCTCTGCGGTTTGTCTGTGGTTCTGACTCTCCATATCCCTTTACTGCTCTGCCCTGCTGACTTCACAATAGCTGGAAAGTCAAGTGGTGAGGATGCCGCCAAGTGTTCACGCAGGGACATATACAGGTTAATTGAGGAGATAAAACCTTGGTATTTGGAATGTAAAACTGGAGAAGTCTGTTGGAATATTGGCAGTTGGTATAATAAAATGGAGAACCGTGCAGGAAGCTGCGGCACAGAGAGATTTAGAGTGCTCACGTCAGAATCACAAAAAGCTAACATACAAGTTCAACAAGTAATAGGGAAGTCAACAGTTGACCTTTGTTTCACAAGGAACGAATTATAAAAAAAGAAGCCTTCTCAAAGCAATCGAAGATACTATTAGAGAACATCAGGAATAGTGTTTGTGGCTGATGACACTGGATGAAGTGAAGTGTTAGATGGAGTGAGGTCATAAAGAAACTGAAAAACACATGGTGGGATGTTACTGCATTAAGTCAGCAACCTCCAGTTTCACGCCACCAACACGCTTTATTGTGCACTGAACGAAAAGGCCCCTCCTGTGGATTATTTTCAGGTCGCCTTCATCGTGGCACTGGCAACTCCGGTAAAAGTAACGATATAGGTTTAACAACGTCCGCTGGCTGTGTCACATTGCGGGAGCCTCTCCAAAGTCCACGATGTTCCTCGTGGTTTCGGTGGTTGTTAGAAACACAGAAACATAGAAAATAGCTGCAGGAGTAAATTAATCGTGCCTTCGAGCCTGCACTAACATTCAGTATGATCCTGGCAGATTACACACTTTCAGGAAACCACTCCTTCTTTCTCTCCATACACCTTGATAACTTAACTGCTTGGACCACGTCCATCTCCCTCTTGAACATATGTAACAAAGTGGTTATTAATGCTGTAACACCCCTTTCCCTTCATTCGTGTCGCTTTCAGCACCCCCATTGGGAGGTGGTCACGTCCGTCATTTGCCGCTTGGAAAGAGGTCCAGTTAAGGAGGGACTGGGTAAGGCAGTGCTAAGCAAAGAGCCGACATTCTCTTATTGAGGCCGCATCGCAGATTTACCAAGGCATGTCCTGCCTCAGGTTCCACTTCCGCCTTGGTGTCCGTACCTTCAATATCGGAACACACAAATTGGATCAGCTTCAAGTTGAGGGCTGGCACTGGCAGCGGCTCCCTATGTGGCGGGTAGGTGGGAGTGTTCATGCAGGCACTCCCGTTAGTTAGTTTTATCCTTAACTTTGACCTTGTAAGATATTGGTCCTCTCTTCTTAGTAACAGTAAATATCAGGGAGCATCCCTGAAGTTGCTTCTATGGATCAAATGGCCCATTGCAAAAGTTTATTTTCTGCCCTTGGAGAATCGACGTATATTTCTGGAATTCCTTTCGAGACTCCACTCTCTCTTCTAAGTTCTGGAACAGTCGGTTCTGTCAGGTACTAAGTCAAATTCCCATTAACAATTCTGCTGGAGCCACACTTGTTGTGGCCTGCGGTGTGGTCTTGGAAGCAAACAGAAGTCACGCCAGATTAGCCTCCAAGAATGGCGCTGGTTGCTTCTTAATACCATTGTTGATGGTGTGAACTGACCGTCCATTTGTCATCCTGTCTTTCGAGTGATGTGACAGCGCTCGACCATCTCAAGTTGAAATAAAATATTTCAAACGATCGAGAAAATGTCAGAAATTGCTGCCAGGAACTCACTTTTACCATTAGAAACATCCTCTACCTCCGAAGATTCTCAGGACCACCTTTGTTTTTTTCCGTAATCTAGTGTGCAAAGGGACCAACATGGAAGTCATTTTTGGGACACATTTTCCGTATTTATTGCCTAACCCCTGGAAGGATTTTAACTCCGTGCTATTCTTTGGGGTAAGTCCTTCCTTAACAATCATTATTTCATCTTCTACTGGATATATCCACTTATCATCTACTTAGTAGCCTAAATGTGCTGTTTTGGCCGCTTACAAAATACATGTCTCCCTCATCAAGTGTCCTCCCGCTCTGGACAATCTCTGGCGGACTTCATTTTTTTAGCCAGATGTTCCTGTTCAGAAGCTCCCTTGGCCAAGGCGTCATCTACTGGTGTGCCGCTACTTTCGTAGCCCTTGATAGGTGTTCTTCATAACTTGTTGGAAAATGGCACATGCTGATGAGTCCGATGGCATACACTGATGAGACCCCGAAGGGCAGACACATATAGTCGTAAAGTCCCTTATGTGTGCTGATTGTCACATATATGATTGTCACATATATTTGGACATGTCCAATTCAAGCTGACGTTAGGCGTGATTCATCTACAAATTCGACAAAGTTCTGACGCTTGTTCACTTAGCGTACAAATCTCCAAACATGGGCATCTTTACCTATTGAGTTTGGAGACCGGATTGACTGTCAGTTTCCAGTTCTCACAAGGAAAAGCTGATTTTTCAGGCATAAGAACAGGGACTACGGCGGCGGATTCTGCAAACGACACAGGCCCGAGGATACCCAAGCTATCAATGCGCCTTGTTCCGATCTCACCTTCTCCAGCATGGAATAAGGGACTAGTCTGGCTTTGAAGTACTCAGATGTCGCATCATTGTTAAATACACACACACACATATATATATATATATATATATATATATATATATATATATATATATATATCTTGGACCTAGCTCCTTCTACTTTAACGAGGCTCTCTTGGAAACCTTAAGGAAATCTACTGATCACCTTTCATAGTCTCCCCATGCCGAGCCTGAAGATCTCCAACCAGTTGAGCAGGATCTGTTGGTGCCAATCCATAAGGTTTTTTTTCCACACACCCCTGCAACAATTCGTGCGAGACGAGCTGATTGCTGCCTGGAAATACGGGGGGTTACTTTGGTGCCATTGATTTGTAATGTTTCCCTCTGTCGGGATGACTTTTTTGTCTTCCAACATCTGGAGTTTGATGTGCGGTTGGATATGTTTGTCGGTGCATTCTCCAATAACGGAGTGTTCGGTTATTGTGTCCACTTCCGTCTTCAAGGCACGAATGGTGCCCATACTTTTCACCATTATTTGAGCAGCATGCTTTGACAGTGCTTGCAATGATCTGGCATCAGGCAACGACAATGCTTTTCTGGAGAATTTTACGAAGGATGTTGGAGCCGGCATTACCAATTCATGATGCTGATATGAGAGTTTTAACATCGAATGGAGCCGTTTGCCACCTGACTGACACGAGCACTCTGCATTAAGGACTCATACATCGCAGCCGGATGCCGTTATAGCTGCTGAACCTTTTTTTTCTGCGTTCTCAACTGATAAGACGAACTCAACGACTTTTCGAAGTCTACATTGGGTTTTTCCAACAGCTTTATGTGAATTGCTAAGTCATTTAAACCACATACCAATCTCTCCCACGACAGTTCATGCAGAGGTGTTCCAAATTCGCAGTAAGTTTCCGCAACCCAGTCAAGAGCTCAGTGATAACTTCCTCAGGACGCTCTCCCAAACATGTTGAAGCAATATCTCCGGCGAATTAGTGAGGCGTCGGGTCAATTTCGAAAACAATTAGAAAATACTGCATTTGTGAATTAAATTGTTTGTTATTACAGGAGTCGGAATTACAGGCGGTTCTGGGTGCCCTGATACAAGAATCAGCCAAACGTAATTTGATAGTACAACAACTGATTAGATAAACACATATCATGTCGGTAAAAGGATATCATATTGTTAACGTCGGCTTGATTAACAGAAAAGCAAACAGAACATAATCTGTCTCTATCTGAACCCCTAGACCATACACTTGATCAGATGAAAGATTGCAAAGGACAGCACTTGCACTTTGTGGCACTAATTTCGTGCGTTTGTTAAAACCTATTAAGATGCTGTTTTGGGGAAGGTGTATTCTTAAAGTTTCACGCAGTGGATAGATTCATAATTCGGAGTGTGGGGCGGAAGTAACTTAAATATAATGACTGGGCAAACATTATTGTGCTATGGAGTAAGTGGCGTTGCGTATTGTGAATTGAAATGGCGTTCTTTACTGTTAAATGTAACTGTTCACTTTCTTTGGGAATTGTAAGTGTTGCTTTTTGCCATAATTGTAAACGCTGTTCATTATTAATTGTAATGTTGTTATTTGCTGTTAATTGTAAATGCTGTCTTCGAAATGGCATGATCAGATAAAGTCATCATGCATTCCAGGAGAAAATTATGTTTGACGAATCGATTCGAATTCTTGGAGGATGTAATTACTATCAGAGTTGACCAGGGATAACGGATGGATGTACTTTATTTTGACTTTCAGAAGACTTTGAACAACGTCTTACATAAGAGAGTACTGTGTAAAGTTAAAGCACATGGGATTGTGAGTCGGCTCTTGAGATGGATAGAAAGCTGGATAGCATATATGAAGCACATGTTTGGCATGAATGGGATATTTTATGATTGGCAGGCAGAAGAGCAAAACTAATGTACCATCTCCAAATATTGCAGATGGTACAAAGATGAGTGGGAGGGAGGGCTGTGAAGTACATGCACATCCCTCCCTGTGAAGGCCCCATCATCAATGATGTTTAATTTATAACAACCTCTGATAATATTAATTCACAAAGCCCTGTTGTACAGGGCTTCAATTGTACAGGACTTTGATGAGACCACAGCTGGTATATTGTGTGCAGGTTTGGTGTCCGTGATTGATAAAGTCCTTCTTTAAAATAGAGGAAGTGCCGAAAATGTTTATCAAGCTGGTTATTGGGAAGGCAGCTCTGGCATATAAGGAGAGACTAAGTCCATTGGGATTATAATCATTGCATTTTAGAAGAATAGAGGGGTCCTCAAAGAAGCTAATACAATTCTAAAATATTTTGAAAGTTTAAATTCACAAATAACGTATCAGATGGTGGGGCTACCAATAACTTGGGGTCATAGTTTGAGGTTAAGGGGTTTTTTTTCGGACTGAGATAAGGAGAAATTTCTTCACCTCGAGAGTGGTCAATTTGTGGAATTCAATACGACAGAAAGTAGTTGAGGCCAACACATCAATTAGGCATTAGATTGTAGCTCTTGCAGCTAAACGGATCAAGGGATACAGACGGAAGAGGGGTCAGACTATTGAATGTGGTGATCAGCCATGATGAAATTGAATGGTGGAGAAGGCTCGAAGGGCACTGAAAACAGTCTCTGCCTGGTCCAGTGTCCGTAACTTAATTAATTCGCTTTTTCCCCTGACAGTCAGGGGCAAAATTATTATGGGCATTGCACCTTACTCGCGCATGTTTAGGCTGTGGAGCGGAAAGTGGGGCACCCAGAGGAATCCCATGCACATCCGGGGAGAATGTGTAATCTCCAAACAGAGAGTCAACTGAGACCGGAAGTGGACCCTTTTCTCTGATGCTGTGTGGCAGCATTGCTATCCATTGTGCCATCTTGCCGCCCTTTATTGCGAATAGTAAATGTAAGTAACTGTTAATTGTAAATGTTGATCATTACTGTGTCATTCCTGTTGTTTGTTTTAAAGCTCAATATCATTGGGTTATTTGAATAACTTACAAAAGGTCCGTTCTCTTTTCCTCACCAGGTGTGATGTGCTTTGTCACATTTCTGCCAATTCGCAATCAGAAAGTTTTGTACCTGTGTTCCAAGTTTCCCCAAACCAATTTAGGATGTTCTCCCATTGAACATCAGCGGTCTCATAGCAATAGCTGTAAGTAATGGGAAAATTGTTCAGCAAATATGCTCAATGTAATTGGACAGCAATGGAGAGGAAAATCAAAGAGGAGAATATTAAAAAGAGAGACGATAGACTGTGGTGTGTGCTGCGAGATCTCAAACAAGGCAGCGTGTGTGGAAGCCAGATCTGTGAAGACACGTTTTTCCTGTCTTGGTCAGGACGGAAAAGTTGTGTGAGATATTCCTTTGGAGCAACAGGGCTTTGCGAGTTAATACCATCAGAGTTTGTTGAAGATTAAACATCATTGATGATGGGGCCTTCAAGAACTGTTTTATCTCTGAGAATATTATCATGAAGTTATTCAAGAAAGGTTTGTACTATTAACTGCTTAGACTTGTTCCTGTGATTAAATGTTACTTTTTTCATGATTTTGATCGGCTGCAAAAAAAACATCATTAATGGCCCGAGTTTTTTTCTTGTCTTGACGAGCCTTGACCGTGTCTTTAAACAACTCATCAATACATGCAGATTGCAAAAGATCTGTGACAGCTAATTCACATTTCAATTTGGTATTTAGGTAGTCTGACATTTATCAGCTGCGGCGTCATGAAGCATTCAGTGCGGTGGAAGAGTAGTTAGCACTGCTGCCTCACAGAGCCAGGAATTCTGGCCTCGGACAATTGTCTGTGTGGAATTTTCATTTTATCCCCGTGTCTGCTTGGATTTCTATCGGTTGTTGCTGTTTCCTCCCACAGTCCAAAGATGCACAGGTTATGCTGATTCGCCATGCTAAATTGCCCCTTCCTGTCAGAGTGACGACCTGGGGTAAGAAGGTAATGTTATGGGGATCGGGCCCGGGTGCGATTCTGGTTGGTGCTGACTCGACGGGATGAATGACCTCCTTCTGCACTGTAGGGATAATATCTTACGATGAATATCATTGTTTATTTTGGTTATGACAGCAAATTCAAATATTAATCAGGTTTTATATTACAAATGTTAATAAGTACACTGTGAGATAATTGGAATGGACAGAGAGTTGTTAATTTAAACAACACTGATTTCATCCCAACTGCCCATCAGTTAAAGAAAGGTGACTTTGATTTTAATTTGATTTACATTGAAACACAGGGTAAAGTATTTTATTGTTCGCTCTGGATACTCAAACATGCCATTCATAGTGTACTTCGGGGAAAACAAAAGCATAGGATGCCGAATATAGTCTTGATATTAAAGACATGGCGTAGAGGAAGATCAACTTAAAATATGGTCGGTACATGCAAAAGTCCGATGGCAGAAGAGAAGTGTATGTTCTTGAGTCGGTTGGCACATGACATCAGAATTTCGCAGATTGTTTATGACCGGAGGGAGAAGGTGGAACGGAGTACGTGCGGATGGGGTGGAGTCTTTCATTTTGCAGGCTGGTTTTCCAAGTCAGCGGGAAGTGCAGACAAAGTCAATGGATGGGAGGCTGGTTGGCGTGATGGGCGGGGTTTCGTTCACAACACTTGGTAGTTTCTTGCAGGCTTGGTTCGAGCAGCAGCCAGATCAAGCTGTGAGACATCCCAAACAGGTGCATTACATTCTACATCTATAAAAATTGGTGAGGATCGTAGCGGACATACCAGTTTTTCTTGGACCCCTGAGAATGCAGAGGCATCTGTGAGCTTTGTGAACTATAGCATCAGCGTGCAGTGACCAGGACAGGTTGTTGATGATCTGGAGACCTAGAAACGTGAAGGTCTAGACCATTTCCACTTTAGCCGAGTTGGCACAGATAGGATCCTGTCCTCCACTCCGCTTCCTGAAGTCGATGACTATCTCCGTCATTTTACTAACATTGAGGGAGAGATTATTGTGTCGCATCATTTCACCAGACGATCTGTTTCCTTTACTCTTTGCATTCTCT
The DNA here is from genome assembly GCF_964213995.1 of Mustelus asterias. Classification (NCBI taxonomy): domain Eukaryota; kingdom Metazoa; phylum Chordata; class Chondrichthyes; order Carcharhiniformes; family Triakidae; genus Mustelus; species Mustelus asterias. Next base: position 823,646 of record NW_027590080.1, read on the forward strand.
CTGTATATTTTGTTGCGTATTACCCAGAAACAATCAGTTTGCAGTGATCTAATTTTCTATGATAAACCTCACAGCGAACTCCACATAAGAGAAAATAAGAAGATTTGTTCATTTTTCAAGATCAGGAAACGCCGGAGTAATTATGAAAACACCCACTATTTCTGCCCACATCCAATATAAAGATGGATCAGTGAAAGACAGGGGTCCTGGGCAAGAATGAAATAACGAAAACAAAAAGAAGTTCTGGTTTCCCGTGATTCTTGGGACAGAATCATAGATCCAATGTTGTATTCTTTCCGATGGAAGGAGACTGAAATTGTGGAATGGTGATCTTCCTGACAGGCATGCATTTCAGTTAATTCACGTAGTGTTCAGAGAACTCATTCTGAGATCAATTTGCAATTCATTGTAACATTGGATATGATAACAGATAAACTCGGCTTGGGCGTATGTGCGAATCCTAAGTTGTGTAACACTGCGTTATTTGTTTTTCTTTATTTGCAGTTAATTTCAAACCAGCTTGAATAGACAACATATAGGTGGAAGCAGTTGCATTCCAAAGATGACATGGGAATGCAAAATTCTCCACGGGATAATGAACTGATAATTAACGCGATAGAATAAACTTGCTAAGTATACACAGTTGAATAAACTTTCAGTTTATTGTTACATTGTGCATGATTAATAACATACTTGAGGTTAACGTAGCGATTAATTGTTGTATTGGGACTCATATTAATGCTTTAGACATTCCATTAGTTTTTGATTGATATAGTGCATGATAATACGCAAAGTGATAAATGTGCATTGAATTGCTTGGGTGTTCTCATGTAAATTCAGGGGGGAATATATTATAAGCAAAATACTATCGTACTCATAAGAAATTGCACAAGAAATATACATATTGTTACGCTGAAGTGTAAAATTGAAATGGCAACAAATGTCCAATATTACGAAGCTATATGTATTTGTTAAATCGGGGATTGCAATTAATAATTTGTTGCATGCAATGAGAGGTACTTGCTATTATTTTCTGCTTAGCCAATGCTACCCAACATAAAGTTACAGTTGATTAATGAACGACACTTCATGATTCATGAGTAAATACAGATATTTGCCTTGAAACCTAAAACAGTGGTTGATATGCACTGTTTATTCTTCATCCATGTTGGCAAAAATGACCACTAAATGTACAGTCAACTTTTGAAATTAAGCATGTTTAAACTGGATATTTTTCAAGTTGGACCTCATGAACTATACATAGGTAAATAATTTGAATAGTAATTGCTCTGTGCAGGTGACAAATGCAACTGTTGATGCAATTATTGAATTATAAAATACACGTTGACAAGTGAGCCATAGACAAATTACTTTTCAGGTTATTCTTAGTTTGAAACAAACTAATATACACGATGTAATGCAGTACATAATTCCCATATGTCTTTATTACTGACATGGAGGTAATGAATTAGATGTAATTGTGATACTAGCATTTTTTGACGAGGAAAGGACAGGTAAATCGACATATGGATCGATGCGAAGATTTTTTTTTCACAATTAAGCAAATGGTTATGACTTCTATTCGGTCTAGAATCAAAGACCGAGTGGTGTATTCCGTCAGAAGACTGCAGGTTGAAATTGCTTGGGAGTTGTCCTCACTTCCAGACGCACAGCTTTTCAGTTAATTTGTGTAATTCTATGGCAGAAAATTACAACATCAAGTTGCAATTAATTGTAAAATTGCCTACGGTGAAGGACACATGGGTGCGGACATTTGTTTTTAGTTGCAATGAATTCCAAACAAGGTTCATAGCCAATTTACAGTTCAGGAGGTTTGTATTTCAATGTTAACTTGGAGATGTGAAATTCTACACGGGTCAATGAAGTGATAATGACCTTGCTCAGCACACTGTTGAATGTACTTTCAGTTTCTTGTTACATTGAGCATGCTTAATAAGACAAAGTGTATAAAGTAAAAAGTAGTTGCGTAAATAAGCTTTACATTAATGTCTGGGGCATAATGTTCGTGGTTATTTTGATATTACGCGACGTAAAAATGTACAGCGGGATAAATTTTCATTCCTTTATTCGGTTGTGCTCATAAAACTGCAAAGTGGAATACATTAATCTTGGATTTCCCCTGCTCAAAAAATTACAAGAACATATATAATTCCCTTTCGTGAAATAGTAAATTGAAATGACAACAGCTGTCCAATATTATGAAGCTAACTTTAACTGCTAAACTGGAGAATAGGTCCATGTGCTGTTACATATAAATACCGGTGTGAGTTAACATTGTCTGCTTAACCATTATATTGACAATAACGTCACAGTAAATTGATAAACTGCACAAAATCTGAGTAATAACTATAAATTCAATTTATAAATTAATATTATTTAAATTCTGATTTTTTTTCAAAATTGACTACATAAACTACACACAGATGAGTCATTTGACGAGTAATTTCAGATAAAGCTCGGCTTTTCAGATAAAGCTCGGCACAACATCGTGGGCCGAAGGGCCTGTTCTGTGCTGGACTGTTCTGTGTTCTATGTTCTCTGTTCTAATTATTCAATTTCAAGGGTAAAAAAATGAACTGTTGAACAATAGAATGATTATAGACGTGGTCCCATACACAGATTCTCACAGTTGTGAGAAACATCTCAGAGCCATTATATTAACTGTTTTAATTTTTCCATAGAGCTCTAAAGAAGCCAATCTGAAGAAAACTATGACTCTATTGATCTCTCCACATATGCTGCCAGAACTGTTGAGTTTCCAGCACTTTCTGTTCTGGAATCTACCCTGGAACAGGCTGTTTTTGAATTCAGTGGGAATGTGCAATTGCCCACCTGAGTAATTACTGATCTCACAGTGAAAAATACTCTGGTGAATTGTGAGTGTCATATGGAACAAATCGGAGCTAAACCTGTCCTGGGCATGAATTTAGGCACTCATGTAAAGCAATGTCAATGGTGGACAGTGGTATGAATGAAGAGACGGCTAAACCAAACTGGGAAAATTGGTCACATAGCAGACCCTTGTCAGATTTAACAAATAGGCTGACCCTGCTACAAAGATTAATCTAAGGTCAGAAGATTATATATACTTCAGAAACCTCTAAATGTTATATTAGGCTGTGCAGAATTCGACTATGAGAGCTAAACAAAAAAAAGAGTAGAAGTAAATGTAACACATTCCATTAGCGTGTGATGAAGTGGAGGGAAGATGGTAAAATTATTTTTTCTCGGTTCCAGGTTCAGATTGGAAATTAATAATCTGACAAATTGCAATGTAAAGACTTGAGAAATAATAATAAATCTTTTTCACTGTTGAATGAACGTGCTTCTTGTCATGAATGATAGAAACGTCAATGCATAAGCGAAACAGAACGGTCACCACGAAATATGTACTTGCGAAAATGGGATTCATGGATGAAGATATCTGAGAACCAGAATGATTCTTCAACAAAGACACAAAGTAGTGGCTCCAAAAATACTGAAAATTTGGATTTCAGAATGGTAGCTTTCCGACAGAATTGTACGTTTATTCTGGGAAATAACCAGCGATGGGGAAATTTCAAATATGAATCATTCCATGAGGAAAGAAAAATGTGGAAGCAGGAATCCACAGGCTAGCTCGATTATTATCTTACACTCAGGCACCTCTGGAATGGATCACCACGGAAGCAATGACAGGATATTCAGAACATCACAATAATATACTACTTAGTCAATATTGTTATCTTAAAATGGCGTGTTGTGTGAAAAAAAGTGTGTTGAATACGGAACAGGGAAGGACAGATAAAGGGAAACCAATATATGTACTGCAATTTGATCTCTCAAATGATTCAAATTAGTTTCTAAATAAAAGGCAGAGTTACTGCAGAAGAGAACATCTCATCGTCTCTCTGAGGAATGAGTGATAACAGATTGGAATAAAACAAAATGAGGCGGAAATGGGTCACTCTTCCAATCTCGAAAATAACTTACGGGAGTGCATATGGATCAGTACGTTTATTTTTATGTATTTTATTTTTACGTATATTTCAAACTATATGTAAGAAATAATTGGCGAAAGTGAGTATACATGATCTGTTGCTGACAGTACAAAATTGCTCAGAAGGAAATCGTGCGAATGACACAGAATTTCTGGGAACATACAAAGGGACATTAAGTGCATGGATAAAAATAGGAAGACAGAGTTTCAGGTATCAAATTGTGCCTGGTTAAAAGGCATCTGGGCCTGAATGTAGAACATTTTGCATTGGAACTGAGTAGTTGTCAATAAAAGTAAAGTTAAGTTTAAAATAAAATTGATTTATTAGTCACAAGTAAGCTCACATTAACACTGTGAAAATTGCATAATTGTTAGACTCCGGCACCTGCTCGGGTACACCGAGGAAGATTTTTGCGTGACCAATACACCTAACCAGCATATCCTTTGGACTGCGAGAGGAAACCTGAGCACCCAGAGGAAACCCATCCAGACATGGTGAGAAAGTGCAGACTCCTCCACAGACAGTGACCGAAGCCGGCAATCAAACTGAGATCCCTCGCCCTGTGAGAGAGCAGTGCCAAGGACTATGACACCGTGCCTAAATCCAAGTCACCCGGTGACAGCAAGGAGATAAAAGCTTTACAGAGTGAAGCGATATATCCGGAATTTCCAAACCAAAGTTGGAAGTTATGCCGCGCGTCCTGGATATCACATCTAATATTTAATATGATTTGATTTATTATTATCACTTATGTCAGTATGCAATCAAAAGTATTGTTTCTTGCGTGTTAAACAAACAAAATATAACGTGCATAGGGAAGGAAAGGAGATAGTACAAAAAATAGTGTTGCAGTCATAGCTCGGGTGCAGAGAATGATCAAGAAGTCATGAAGCACTGTTGAAATTATGCAAGGCATCGGTGAGACTGCAAATGGAGTATTGTGTACAGTTTTGGTCCTCTTGTTTGAGGAAATATGTCATGACATTGGGGGCAGTTCAGATGAGCTTCAAGAGATTGATTCCAGAGATGAGGGTGTTTTAGCATGAAGAGAAATTTAACAGTTTAGGCCTGTATCCACTGGTATTTCGAAGAATGAGGGGAGGACAAACTGAGGTGTACAAGATGATAAAAGGTATGGACAAAATATTCGTACAGCCCGATTTTTCATTTTGATTCGAAGTGCTGGCCGGGCTTGAATCTGGGAGTGTTTCAGATCCTATATCCAGCGACCCCAAATGCACTCTGCCTCAAGAAAAAAATTAGCGATTCTGAATCGCGCTGCAAAAGCCTGTGGGCGTGGCTTATCGCGCCCAAAACGCTGCAGCTCCGATCGGAGCCTTCAACTGCACATTCACAGTAAAAAAGAAAAAAACATGCTGCCCTGCCGTCGAACACCGGCCGGATATTGCCTCCACCTGGCCCCCAGAAACATTGCCCCAAGCCCCACAACATAACTGACCCCGATATCCTCCACCCCGCCACGACAGAGACCAATCGCGATCCCCTCCCCCCTTCCTCCCACCGATCGTGCGCAGAGTGTCAGCGTCCCACCCTCCCTACTGATCGCACACAAGTTGCAGCGAACCCCCACTTTCACCACACTGCTCACACTCAGAGTAGCAGTGGACCCCGCCGCTGCCCCACCCATTAGAGAGCCATCTGACCCCTCTCCCTCCCCCACACCAGAGAGCCAGCTGATCTGTCTCCCTTCCCCTCCACCAGAGAGCCCGGCTTTACCAAGTTTTCACGCCCGAAAACCGGCTCAACGTGACGGGAAATTCGGGTCCGTGGATTTCATGCGTCTGGTAGTCTGGCATTCCAGGAAGAGCGTTCACTATCTCAGGTTCAGGTGCAGCAATTCTACAACTTCTCAGAATTATTAATGCATTGGCATTTTTTCGAGTTCTCTATTACCCTGGCTTGTGGATATTCAGTTTTTAAGCAAATTGTATCTGATTTTTAAAAATATCTTAATTTGTTTCGGGGAATGTGGTTTCCTTGTTTTGATGAGTATTTCACAAAACTAACATCATTTGTTTCTTGGTTGTTTGGATTTAATGTTGCCTTCTTCAAAGTAGCTATTATAAAATTAATGAGACAAAATGTCAATAATTTGGATAATGTGGATCATTGCCAGGAGAGATGGAAATGGCATAATCTGAATCGAATAATATCTAGTGATTTGCCAGAATGTAAATATCCCATGGATTATCATATACATTGGGGAGATACATATTGCATATTTACGTTGTCAAGAAGAAAGTTTTCATTGGAGGCGAGGGTGACTTTGTGTTTGTCATTCTCTTGTTAGAGTTAAATCGATTTCTTGAAGTGAAACAATCCAGTCCAGGTGCACTAACAGCGGCTCGTGACTCTGGTATAGTTTCGTTCTTGGTGCATTTATATTGTCTTGGTTTAAATGGGGAAAGGAAGATACATTGTAAACAATGTATTGTTGGACCGCAATATGCTGTGTGCAATGGAGCGGGGGTTGGTGTGGGTGGGGCGACTTGAGAAGAACATTTATCAACATGCCGACCAGAGAAATAGAGATCAACATATATAATTTAATACTGAAAAACAACCCGCATATCATTTTTTATCACTTCATGTGAATCCAGTCTCCAACTGTGAACACGCCTCCCCCCCCCCCCCCCCCCCAACCCCACCGCCCACTTCCACACTGCTTCCCCAACCTAGATCAATACCTGGGGAAAATATCATCCAGGTCCACTTAATATATCTGCCAAATTATCAAAAGTTGATTGAATATTTGGCAAATCTGTATACATCAAATGTTTGTTTTGCTGAGTGTAACTGACCAGACTTACCAGAGGCAGAGTCGTGTCTGAGGAGACATATCCCCTGTACAAATCAGCGTCCATTGTATGTGACAACTGACAGTGTGTTTTGCCGATCAAGGGCAATCAGAACGACTCACAGAAATGAGTGAGCCAGTCATCATTCAAATGGAACATGTTTATGACTTTTTTATTAGAGTTGTTGGAGTTCTTGGTAAGCTATCACATCGGTTATTAACATAAACAGATATGTACAGTTCGAACCTGCTTGTCAGAACATCGCACTGCCATTTTCCTCATAAGGTACCTGGCCGTTTCTGCGAGTTGATGTATGCAAGTAATTACGTTGAGACTCGTTTCGATTCTGAGCTGTTTTCTTTCAACAAAAAATTCACTTTGCTTCAGCCTGGAGAATGTTTACTTCCTTTTGTCTCAGTCTGTGTTCAGAGAGTTACAATGAGTGAGTGCATCACTTCAATGCTGTGAGCAGATAGCAAGATCCTTCTTCTCCTGGGGATCATCGCCTGTTTTATTTATGGTCGACTGGTACGAAAGTAGAAGTCACCCGGGTTCAGAGGAGAGCTGGCAAGATGGATACAGAACTGGCTCAGCCAGAGAAAACAGAAGGTCGCAGCAGAAGGGTGATTTTCGAAATGGGAGGCTATGACTAGCGGCCTTCCGCAGGGATCAATTCTTGGACCTTTGTTGTTCGTGGCATATCTAAATGACTTTGAGGAAAATGTAGCTGGTCTGACTAATAAGTTTGCAGGCGACAGAAAACTTAGTGGAGTTGCTGATGGTGAAGAGGATTGTCAGAGTGTCCAGGAAGCTAGAGACAGGTCCGAGACTTGAACGGAAAATTGGCAAATGGTATTTAATCCGGACGAGCGTGAGATGTATTTTGGATGGTCCAATGCAAGTAGCAATTATGCAGTAAAAGGGAGCACCATTTGAAATATAGACAGGCAGTGAAGTCTGGGTGTACATGTCCACTGATCACTAAAGGTGGCAACGCAGGTGGATAAGGTAGTCAAGAAAGCACACGGCCAGCTTGCCGTTATCGGTCGGGGCATTGAGTATACAAATTAGCGGGTCATGCTGCAGCTGTACAGAGCCTTGTGTACAATTCTGGTCGCCACACTACCAGAAGGATATGGATGTGTTGGAGAGGGTACAGAAGGGGTTTACCAGGATTTTCCCATGTCTGGAGATTATTGGCTATAAGGAGAGGCTGGATCAACTCGGTTTGTTCGCAGTGGAGCGACGGATGTTGAGGGATGACCTGATAGATTTTTACAAGATTATGCGTGGCATGGACAGAGTTGATAGTCAGAATCTCTTCCCTGGGGCAGATTGGTCAAGTACTAGGGGACAGAGGTTTCAGGTGCGTGGGAAAAAAATTAAAGATGTGCGAGGCATGCTTTTTAGACAGAGGTTGGTGAATGTCTGGAATGCACTGCCAGGGAGGTGGTATGAGCAGGTACGATAGTGGCATTTTTGCGAGGCAACCAGATAAATACCTGAATAGGATGGGAATGGAATTGTCCGGACACCATAAGTGCATATATCGCTTTAGTTACGGCAGGCGTCATGATGGGCGCAGGCTTTAAGGGCCGAAGGGCCTGTGCCTGTGCTGTACCTTTCTTTGTAATTTGCTCTTTTGTTAGACTGTTATATATGGAGAACATATCACTGTTATGATATTGTTTTGCTTTCCTCGTCGGTCTGATGCGGTTTAAAATATGGCGACTGAACTGAGTTTTCTTCTTTGACGTTGATATGCTTTTCTCCGTCTCAAAGTCTGTGGCTGCAATGATTGCAATCACATAACATAGGAAAATTGAGCACAACAAAGATACTTTTTACTGGACGTGTCCGTGCCAAGGCTGTTGTAATACAGATCAACCAATTTAATTCCATTGTATTTTGTCCTCAACCATGAAAATTATTTTACTTTTGCATAACAATCCCATTTTCTTTTCAAGTCGCCGATGGAATCTTCCTGCACCAAAACATGAGGCAGAAATATAAACAAGCTATTCTTCCGCAATGT